>NW_027249488.1:0-161001 GCF_030848795.1 Temnothorax nylanderi | reverse complement strand
ATTGTCCCTGGGGATTTCTCTTTTAAGATATTGAGCCTTTTTTCGTTTCTCTTTTAAAATATTAAACCTTTTTTTTTTTTTTTTTGTTTCTCGTTGGAGGAGGAAAATGCCTAATGCATACCCTAGGGCCGGTCCCTAAGGTTATGCCGGACTTGCACCGGCTAAAAACCTCCCCCAGCCCCCACCATTGGTATGATGTGTATAGTTACCCACCATTATTGGCTCTCATTCATTTTTTCTCCATAATTTACAAAATTTCTCGATATACTACATTTTTAGTAAAAGATGTATTTTTTCCTTCAATTAAGTGTCCTTGTTTGTTGGTTTCTTCTATTTTTATTTTTACACTTTCTCTTTTTGTTGCTCTAGAAAATGCTACATAGAGTTGTCCATGTGCAAATACTGTATTTCTTAGATATATTCCTACCTTTTTTAATGTTTGTCCTTGGGCTTTATTTATTGTCATTGCAAATGCGACACGTATTGGAAACTGTCGCCTTTTAAACTTAAATGGTAGTTCAATATCACTTGGTATGAAATCGATTCTCGGTAATAATACAATTTCTCCTCTTGCTGGCCCTGTCATAACCTCCGCATGAATCAGATTTTGTTTCAGTTCTCTTACAATCAATCTTGTTCCATTGCATAATCCTTTCTTTGAATTTAAATTCCTTAAAAGTATTATTATGGCACTCACTTTTAATTTTAGTTGATGAACTGGCATTCCACTTGGTGTCACACTATTTAAAAACTCCGTTGGATAATTTAAATGTTCTTGTTCTTCTTCACTCTCAATAGAGTTAATGGATAGATATTCTTTTTCTTCTCCTTCCATTAAACCTAAAATGTTGTCATTAATTTTAAACGTGTCCTCATTTTTTGGACAAAGAATCGCTCTATCTGGATTTTCCATTATTTTTTCCATAGTTATTTTTTCTCCAAAAATCTCTGTAATTAATGACTCTTTACATAAAAATTCGTGTGGAATTTCTATTGTATCTTGTTGTAGTCCATCTGTATTCGTCAAATTACCCTCTCCTAATTCCATTAGCCAATTTGCAAATTCTCTTTCTTCCCTTGTTCTCATATTTTCCTTAAGCTTAATTTGAATTACTTTCTTCCATATTGGGTTGTGTTTTACAGTTGACTCAATTATAGCTGTTCTGTTTGCATGAGCCACTACAGGTAAATTTTGTCTGAAGTCTCCTGCAAAAAGAATTACTTTTGCTCCAAATGGTTTTGTATTCCTCATCAGATCTCTTAATAATTTATCGACTGCTGTTAGAGCTTGTCCTACAGTCATGCTCACTTCATCCCATATTATTAGTTTCGCAGAGATTAATTCTCTTGCTTCCTGCGTCTTTCCTCTGATATTTGATTTCGTTGTCTCATCTATTGGTATTGTTAGCTTGAACAGACTGTGATATGTTCTTCCCCCCTTTAGAAGTGTTGCTGCTATGCCTGTAGACGCACATGGTAAAACCACCTCGTTTCTTCCTCTGATTACACTTAGTAATGTATTAAACAGGTATGTTTTTCCACTTCCTGCAAATCCGTCTATAAAAAATAATCTTTTGACCTCATTCTCATTTTCAATTGCTCGCATTACTAAATCGTACACGTGCTTTTGCTCTGCATTTAATGTCAACAATAAATCTTCTCCTCTACTTCTTTCCTCATCTAAATCATATTCTATTTTAGTAATTGTCACTGGCTTTGGTTTTGGCAATTTAAAGTTTACGCAGCTAGTTCCATTATTTCTCGTAATAATTTCCATAATTTCCTCGATATAATTTATAGCTATATTTTCTGGATTATCCATATTTCTATGTACATAATCTTCAATCATGACGTCTTTATATTTATTCCAAAGTGTTGGTACATCTGTAGGTGTTCCATATATACAAATATAAGCAAATAGCTCTCTAATTTGTGCAGGCATTTGGCTCTCTTTCGCTTCTTCTAGCGTTTTGTCCCATTGATCGTCTGATTCTATCAAATTCCTTGTTTTTGCCGCATCCTTGAACATCTCATAAAGAACTCCGTTAACAGTTCTCAAATCCTCGTAACATTTAGCTCCCCTAACATGTAAAAGAAGCAGTCGTAGATAATATCTTTCATTATCTTTTATGCTTACTGTATATAATCTGGAAATAATCTTTTCTGTTCCTTTTTGACGTAGTTTCCATTTTGTTTCTTTTTTTTCATACACATATTGTGACGCAACCTCTGTGTATAATAAATGCCTCGCTCTTTCATCATCTTGATTCAATTTAAACCATGCTGTAAGTGTAGTGTCCCTTCTCTGCGCACTTATTGCTGCTTGCTCTTCATTTCCCTCTTTAAAATATATCATTTGACGATCAGGCAAATGAACTGCCAGTCTTATTACTGTATGAGACTTCATGAACATTTCATATCCGTTCAATCTCCACATTGCTTCTGGTGTACTAACATATCTTGCATCCATGAATGATTTTACCTCATCTATTTTAATAAGTCTCGTTCCGTCTCTTGCTTGTACCTCAATGGCAGCACAATCAAATCCTTTATGAATATACTTGTATAAATATTTAACGCTCTTTACTGATGAACATATTTCCAAATTTGTGTGCCGATCATATTTCATTAATAAATATGGCGAATATGGCACTACCCATCGATTATCAATTTCTTTTCCTCTTACCTTGTATTTTTTCCCTGTATTCCTTCTTTGATACATGGGATATCCATTCTCATTTGCTTTTGTTTTGTCTCTAAATTCTTTTGGATAGCCTTTTGTACACTTTCCTTCTTCCCCTATGCAAGGATATCTTCTCGATGTGTCGCTACATGGTCCGTGAATCATATGCCTTAAAACCATTGCATTAAGCTCTGGATACCTTTCTTCATCAGGGATTTCAGCCCATACCATCTTGTCTATTATTTCTTCATCCCTTGGCTTTTCTTCATCACCTAACATTGCAAGTAAATGCAAATGTGGTAGTCCTCTTTTTTGGAACTCAATTACGCTTACATAGGCTATGATTTTTCCAAAAATTTCTTTTTGCATTAGATCTTTCATCAATTCTTTTACATCCAAGTTGAAGGTTTTTGCTACTAAATCTGGACGATATTCTACCTGGCATCCATCAAGGTTTTCCTTAATTGACGGAGACTGTGGATTGCATGTCATTGTTAAAAAGATGTCTGGTTTCCCAAACTTTCTCACCATAGACATTGCATCTTGATATCTTTCTTGCATATTCCTTGGACTTCCCATAAATGATGATGGTAATATTACTGGTATACCAGCTTTAATTCCTTCATTTTGTTCTCGATTATCTAGGTGATCCATTAACCCTGAATACAGTTCTCCTCTTATCTTCGGCTGATTTAATTTAATATAATTAAGTCTGTTAGCCTCAGTTTTCATATAGGCATCTAGTATGAATTGACACCTCAACTTGCCTGCCATTTTAAATTGACTAAATTCTTTTCTAGGTGCCAGCAAGTAAGCATAATAATTCATCTGAGAAATTTTATATCCTTGATATAGAGGATTATTTGATTTCATTTCAGAATGCCATCCATCGTTGCCATATGGATATAATAAAGGATAACACATTGGGTCACATCTTTTATCCAGAATTGAAATTTGTTGGACATCGTTAGAATTTTTGTTATATATCCTAATGTCTCTCTCAAATGGAGGCTCACCATCAACATTATTAAAGACCACGGCTATTTCATTTGCACATGGGGCATTATACCTTCTTTTATCTTGTTTCGGATCTTTTCTGAACGACAACATCAAATTTGGTGCTTGAGTACCCTGAGGATTTAAATCTATTTCTATCTGACGCATCATCTTAAACGTCGTCGCTAATGAATTGTCATGCTCCATGAGAATTGTCAACTCTCTCATCAGACTTGCATCACAGCCTTTATTTGCTTCCTTTTTTAATCTTTGATTTACAGCTTCTTCAGTATCTATAAAATAAAGCTGTGCAAAACGTGGAGCTTCCCCTTCTCCTGGACGCATTGACGTCGAGGTCAAATGATGATATTGCCCATGAATTTTCAAGCAATAAGGCGCAATGTTCACTACTTCCACAGGATTCCTATTTCCTGGAGCACCCATCGAAGCCATTGCTAATGCACTATTATATAAACGAATATTCTTCAAAAAATTCCTAGATTGAGCATCTTTTCCCATGTATAATTTTCGTAGAAATTCCGGACATTTTATTGGTTCCAAATTTATCTTTCCCTTTTGGCAACAATATGTGAATATTCCTTTATTTTCATTTTCACATTCAAAGTTTAATGATTTGCAAAAATTGCATATCACATTCATTAGACCTAATTTGTGAACTTTTACTTTAATTTCCTTCTCCTTTACAATAAGCGCAACATGATAATTTAAGTCTTTTTCTTGGCGTATTCTCTCAGCATGCCTGTGTGCACGTCTTTGCGAAACAATTTCCACTCGTTTTCTTCTTGCTTCCTTATTTTCATCGGCTCTCCTTTGAATATGTCTCTGGACATCTCTTTCTAAACGTTGTGTCCTCTCCTCATCAGTTTCTAACACCCTTTGCTGTGCATGTCTCTCTGCATCATTTTCTAATCTCTCCCTCCTTTCCTCCGTGCTCTCACTTTCTCGCTGTCGTCGTCTTTGCTGTGTATGTCTCTCTGCATCATTTTCTAATCTCTCCCTCCTTTCCTCCGTACTCTCACTTTCTCGCTGTCGTCGTCTTTGCTGTGTATGTCTCTCTGCATCATTTTCTAATCTCTCCCTCCTTTCCTCCGTACTCTCACTTTCTCGCTGTCGTCGTCTTTGCTGTGTATGTCTCTCTGCATCATTTTCTAATCTCTCCTTCTTTCCTCCGTACTCTCACTTTCTCGCTGTTGTCGTTTACGCATGCCCTCCGAACTCACTCTAGACAAATTTCCTTTTCTTCTTTCTTGGCATTTTTCTCAAATCCACCAAATAACACAATGTATATTAATAATTAAGTTTATCCGTCTTATTAATTATATTTTGGTCTTTTATAATCATTTTACAATTCCTTTCTTACATATGTTTTTTTTTAAATATACACATCCGGATGTCTATACATCTATCCAAATCGATTTATCGATTTCCGACAACTCAATAAATGAAACACACGATATCGGACGGACGGACGGACAGACAAACAGTCGGGTTTTATATAATAGTATGATATTTTAATAACTTCCCAACATCTATCTTTTTATCTTTTTTTTAAAATAATTTTAATTATATTTTGGTCTTTTATAATAATTTTACAATTCCTTTCTTACATATGTTTTTTTTAAATGTACACATCCGGATGTCTATACATCTATCCAAATCGATTTATCAATTTCCGACAACTCGGTAAATGAAACACACGATATATATATATTTTAATAACACTTCCCAACGTCTATCTTTTTATCTTTTTTATTTTAATAACTTCCCAACATCTATCTTTTTATCTTTTTTTTTAAATAATATTTTGAATATATTTATTTTATCATTTAATTTAAAATCCTAATTTTTTATTTACCAAATTAATTTTTCGAAAAGATTCCCAAATTTGACAAAATTCCAAAAATGAAAGTAAATTAATTGCTATGAACTTACGTTTTATATTATAGTACGATTAATAAAAAATTGTCTTCTTTTGTGAATAGACTCACCCTATGTTAGAAACTCACTTACCTCACTTGCCTTAGTTATACCATTATTCCGTAAGTTACCTTCTCAAGTCAAGAAAACGGACAAATCTTTTTATTCAGAACAGAATAAAATAATGTTTTATTCTTTCTTATAATGTGCAAATATCTTTCTTTTTCTTAAGAAACAGAAAGACAGAAAGTCAATAAGGTATAATGAAATAAATATACCTTCTTTTTTGTCTCTAAATTCAACTTGATATCTCAAAATTTGCAAAAATTAGGGCAATTACATACATTTTTTTAAACAAAAATCGAAAACTCTCTCTCTCTCTCTTCTCTTTCTTATAATGTGTGAATATCCTTCTTTTTCTTAAGATATGTGTTGCAATAAAATTTATAATAGCAATATTTCTAATTCTATTCTCTTTATTTCTTTTTTATAATGTGCGAATATCCTTCTTTTTCATGAGAAACGAAACAAAATTTGCGAAAATTAGGGCAACTATCTCTTTCTTTTTCTTAAAAAATGGAAAAACAGGTAACGTACATTTTTTTTCAATGTATATATTGCGCAATATATGTGTTGTTTTAAACAAAAATCGAAAACACTCTCTCTTTCTTTCTCTTTTCTCTTTCTTATAATGTGTGAATATCCTTATCTTTTTCTTTTCTCTTTCTTATAATGTGTGAATATCCTTCTTTTTCTTAAGAAATGGAAAGACAGGTCACGTACATTTTTTTTCAATGTATATATTGCGTAATATACGTGTTGCAATAAAATTTATAATAGCAATATTTCTAATTCTAAATTCTATTCTCTTTATTTCTTTCTTATAATGTGCGAATATCCTTCTTTTTTATGAGAAATGAAACAAAATTTGCGAAAATTAGGGCAATTACGTACATTTTCATTTTTTTAAACCAAAATCGAAAACTCTCTCTCTCTCTTTTCTCTTTCTTACAATGTGTGAATATCCTTCTTTTTCTTAAGAAATGGAAAGACAGGTAACGTACTTTTTTTTTCAATGTATATATTGCGCAATATATGTGTTGTTTTAAACAAAAATCGAAAACTCTCTCTCTCTCTTTTCTCTTTTTTATAATGTGTGAATATCCTTCTTTTTCATAAGAAACGATAATCAATAGTATAATATCATAATGAAATAAAAAGGAAATTAATATTTAAGATACATACCTTTCTTCTTTGTCTCTTTTCTCTCTCTCTCTCTCTCTCTCTCTCTCTCTCTCTCTCTCTCTCTCTCTCTCTCTCTCTCTCTCTCTCTCTCTCTCTCTCTCTCTCTCTCCCCTTCTCTCTCTCTTTCTCTCTCTCTCTCTTTCATATGATGTGCGAATATCCTTCTTTTTCTTAAGAAACGGAAAGACAGAAAGTCAATTATTGAAATAAAAAGGAAATAAAACAAAGAGACAGGTCACGTAAATGAAATAAAAAGGAAATTATATATGAATATCCTTCTTTTTCTTAAGAAATAGAAAGACAGGTCACGTACATTTTTTTTCAATGTATATATTGCGTAATATACGTGTTGCAATAAAATTTATAATAGCAATATTTCTAATTCTATTCTCTTTATTTCTTTCTTATAATGTGCGAATATCCTTCTTTTTCATGAGAAATGAAACAAAATTTGCGAAAATTAGGGCAATTACGTACATTTTCATTTTTTTAAACCAAAATCGAAAACTCTCTCTCTCTCTCTCTTTTCTCTTTCTTATAATGTGTGAATATCCTTCTTTTTCTTAAGAAACGGAAAGACAGAAAGTCAATTATTGAAATAAAAAGGAAATAAAACAAAGAGACAGGTCACGTAAATGAAATAAAAAGAAAATTAATATTTAAGATACATACCTTTTTTCTTTGTATCTCTCTCTCTCTCTCTTTCTTTCTTTCTTTCTTATAATGTGCGAATATCCTCTTAATGACTTTCTCTCTTTCTTATAATGTGCGAATATTTTCTTAATTGCTCGTGACAGTCACGAATTGAAGTGACTGATTTATCAATTTTGACATATCATATGTGAAAGCAGCAACTTCATAACATAATTCACTTAAAATTGCTCGACCTATGAACGATATCATTTGTTAATTTTTTAAATTTATATTTATTTTTTTAATTTATATTTATTTCACATATGATATGGAATTCTTTGAGATTCGGTCAATTATTCCCAAAAAATTGTAAAATCGGTAACAAAAAATTATACACTTTATAGTTTTCATATATTTTTGGTAAAAATTCGGTCCAATTAATTCCCGAAAAATTGGAAAAAATTCTAATACCGGGGAAAATTCTACCCCTATTTCATATACTTTTGGTAAAAATTCGATCCAATTAATTCCCGAAAAATTGGAAAAATTTCTAATACCGGCTTCCAAAAAGATCGGTAACGAAAAATTATACACTTTATGGCAATCCCCGGGAAATTCTACCCCTACTTCATGTACAATTCTTTGAGATACGGTCAATTATTTCCGGAAAAATTGGAAAAAATTAGAAAAACCGGTTTCCAGAAAATTGGTAACAAAAAACTATACACATCATGGCACTTCCCGGAAAATTCTACCCCTATTTCATATACTTTTGGTAAAAATTCGATTCAAAGGTTTGGGCTGGGCATTGATGAATCAGTCAGTCAATCAGGACATTTGTCTTCTATATAAAAAAAACCGGTTTCCAGAAAATCAGTAACGAAAAACTATACACGTCATGGCACTCCCCGGGAAATTCTACCCCTGTTTCATATACTTTTGGTAAAAATTCGATCCACTAACGAATGAGTAGTTCGCGGACAGACGGACGGACGGACGGACAAACAGTCGGGTTTTATATAATAGTATGATATGTACTATAATATGTACTATTGCAGTTATAAAAACGTTAAATTAAAGAAGACCAAATATATATTTATTTATAAACATTTTTATTTTAAAATTTGCACACACGTGAGTGCCGCATGCGTGCGGCTCATATGAGCATCAATTGCTCTCACATATATTATACATACATATACATATACGCTCTCATACATTTTATAAAGTTGAAACTCACTGAAATCTCAATAAAATCATATCTCGATACGACAGCAATTGTTGAAACCGACAAGTTTAAAGGACCCCGTACCAAATCACGGGAAAATGGATCCCGGTCAAATTGGCTAAAAATTTAGTATGATGTAGTTCATGACGTCCTGGTAAAAAGTGACCATGGACACAAAGTCCAAACATGGAGTTTTCGAGTTACAGAGCGTCAAACATCGGGAAAATGGGTTCATCGGCTCATGGTAGTCCTTAATGTGTACGGTCATGCTGGTGTGTGCCTGTGCGTGTGTGTGTGCGTGTGAGTGAGTGTGTGTGTAGGTGTAAATAATAATAACACGCGCGCGCGCGCGCACACACACACACCAACACACACACACACTCAGTCACTCACTTACTCACTCACTCACTCACTCACTCACTCACTCACTCACTCACTCACTCACTCACTCACTCACTCACTCACTCACTCACTCACTCACTCACTCACTCACTCACTCACTCACTCACTCACTCACTCACTCACACACACTCACTCACTCACTTACTCACTTACACACACACACACTCATTTACTCATTTATACACACCACACACACTCACACACATACACACACACCCACACTCACTCACTCACACACACTCACACACCCACACACACTCACTTACTCACTCACTCACTCCGCGCATTCACACACACACACACACACACACACACACACACACACACACACACACACACACACACACACACACACACACACACTCTCTCTCTCTCTCTCTCTCTCTCTCTCTCTCTCTCTCTCTCTCACACACACACACACACACACACAGGCACAAACCAGTACGACCGTACACAGGACTACTATGAGCCGATGAACCCATTTTCCCGATGTTTGTCGCTCTGTAATTCGAAAACTCCATGTTTGGACTTTTCACCAGGACGTCATAAACTACATAATACTAAATTTTCAACCAATTTGACCGGGGTGCATCTTCCCGTGATTTGGTGCAGGATCCTTTCGCATGTGTCACATGAAAATCTTTATATTAAAACTGTTCGCCGCAACAATTAGAAAAATTATATTATAAATTATTAGATGCATTTCTAGCGTATTATACTTACAATTTATAGAAAATTATATATTATAATATATATGTGTATCCGGCCACTGCGTCGTGTGATGAGAGCTTTCTTTTTTATAATTTTTCCTTTTTTGTGTAAGACTCGGGCCGCCGAGAGCCACAGGTTACATAACAGAATATTTTCAACCAACGGACAGAGGCAAAGGCTCGAGGATAAGCCAATCAATCAATAATAGTAAATCTGCAATTAATAATAGTAAGCCACTAGGAAGTTAATTATAAAAGTATTAAACTATACACAGTAAAAAATAAAATGTTAATCGTAACATTTTTCAAATGTTCCAGAAAGTCCACTCTAAATTTTAAGTTAAAATAACTCATTCATCGTGTGTTAAAGGATTACTTTCCACTTATTATAATTCATGCAATGGTCAAGCTTTTGTGTAATATCACTGATTATTAAAAGAAAAAATATTAATAAACAATAAGTCTGGCCTGCTCTTTGGCCTATTAAATGACCTGCTTTATCAAGACAGATTGGACTTGGTTTATTAGCTCTATTTTGAAGACCGTAATCAAAAGTAATTATTTTGTCATTAATTTCTCTTATCGAAGCTAACTTTTCTTGTATTATAAATTTAAGAAACAATTTTAGTTCAAGTTGACAAATTCCTTCCAGGAAGTCATGCATTATATCTGCTGATAAGTTTATTCCAAATTTAAAAAATTCTAAATTATTTAAAGCACTACGTGATTTTATTCCATGTTCACTACCATCAGGATGATTGATTGCAAGTTCAATATGATTTTGAAAGCTTTCTGGTATTCTCAAAAGAGTATCCTCTTGTTTGCAATTTACTTTAGCAAAATCTTTATGCATTAAACATTCTACAAAAAAAGTTAGCTTGAAAAGATTCTACCATGCCATAAAGCATTGACCCTCCCAAATTGTCATGACTTAAAACTGCTACAGTTCCTTTTATTGGATATTCCACTCCTTCAATGTAAAAACCTTCTGTTTCCAAAATTCTTAAATCTTTTACAATTACTTCTAGAACTGACATTATACCAAAAAATTTTAATATCTTTACTACTACACAAAGCTAACAAATAAATATTATTTAAATTAGAATTGAAATGAGAAGGCAAATTACATATTGAAAAATAAAATCCTCCAATTTTATGAGACAAAGTTTTACTACCTAGAGGATTACAAATTTCAAAATCGTCAAAAAAAATTTCTATTTGAATAGTCAACTGTTCGGAATTATGGAAAAGTTTATTGGTTTTATACATTTCACCATCTGCGAGATTGTTATATTTGCTACAATTTAAGATCTTCTTATTGAAGGAATCAAACATTATTTTCTTAAAAAAACTGTTTTAAAATAAAAATTTTAATGTCTCAATAATTGGCACATAAGTAAACGTACAAGTTGAAGAAACTGTTTTATAAATTCTTAATTGTGAATCAAAACATTGTTCCATGCAAAGTCCACAACTTTTTTCTATTGGCTTCACCATATGTTTTTCGTATATTTTTTGACGTTTATGTTTCGTTAAATACATTTCAAAGGAATTTAGAAATGTTGATACAATTTGCCAACAAATAACGTTCGATTCATCTACGTTATCCAAAATTTTTTCGAACACGAGTCTGACAAGTTGAAATATACATTGCAAAATTTTATTAATTGACGAATCAGGTATACCAAAAGTATATAAATTTTGTATAAAAATTAACTTGTCAGTCTCGTGTTCGAAAAAACTTTGGATAACGTAGATGAATCAAACGTTATTTGTTGGCAAATTGTATCAACATTTCTAAATTCCTTTGAAATGTATTTAACGAAACATAAACGTCAAAAAATATACGAAAAACAAGCTGTCGCTAAAATTACATACTAATATTATCTATATTTAAATCCTCATCAGTGTTATCAAAATTATTAGGCAGGATCTCTGTCGAATTGTTTGAATTATCTACAGTATAGATTTTTTCAATGTTTAACTTACATTTATCTAAATGTTTTCTAAATCCTGAGTAAGTTTGCGGCGCGCCGCAACGCCGATTCCTTGCCGCTCTCCTTTCGCCCGGCCACGGGCACGGGACTCACGCGCAGGAGGAGAATGCGGAAGCCGAAGAACTCGGCGTTGATCGATCAGCTCGATCCTCTTCCTTTCTCTCTCGCTGCGTATCACACATGAAGCAATCGACGTCGCGTCGTCGCGGCCAACAGTTCGCCGTTTTTCGACCTCGATCTCGAACCTCGATCTCGAATTCGCGTCGATCGATTCCTGCAAAGGCAACAACATCCGAAGGAAATATCAGCGGAGTCAGGATCGCACTCTCGATTTCTCTGTTTACAAAGCGGGGGAAAGGGACGACTCACCTTTTTTACGAATTGGCAAAATCTTGGCGATCCTCGACGCGCCCGCGTAATCCTCAATTGAGGACTGCCACTCCCCTCCGCCCGGCGTCGTCGATTCGATATTCCGTTTTCCTCGGTGTGTCTCGCGCGCGCCGCAACACCGATTCCTTGCCGCTCTCCTTTCCCCCGGCCACGGGCACCCGGCACGGGACTCACGGGACTCACGCGCGGGAGGAGAATGCCGCTCTTTCTCTCCCAGCGGCACGATCTTAATCTTGCGCGCACACACACCACTGCATCCAGGCGCACGCAGTTACGCGAATGGAAATTCCCGCAGATTTCCGCGACTCGGTCGATCGCAACCTCGACACTCTCAAACGCGACACTTTCGCAGGTCACTTTGATCCACGACGAGCGGAAGCCGAAGAACTCGGCGTCGATCCGATCGATCAGCTCGATCTTCCTCCTTACGACGGCGACGAGGGGTGAATGGCGAGGCGTGGACAGGCGGACAGGCGTGAGACCGCGCGAGCGGAAGCGTCCCGTTGAGATATAGGCTGGATTCGGGGAGCGCGCTATTAGCGCTATTTGCTTATTCTATCCTCGTTTTACACCTGATGAGCGATAAAGATAGAATGATGCAATAGCGCTAATAGCGCGCTCCCCGAACGCAACCATAGGCTACGGTCCATTTAATGCTATAAATGCTTCGAAGCATTCTCTTTTCTTTTCTTTCAATGAAGAAAGAAGAAGACAAAGAACGCTTCGAAGCATTTGTAACATATCAAATGGATCGCAGCCATAATCGACCGGCCAGTCGCGCGCGGACACGCGAGATTCTTAAAATTCACCGCCAGACGGATAGGCAAGGCTCGAGGATAAGCCAGGAAGGCGTGGATGGCCCGTGAGGGCAGAAATAGGTACACGGGAACAGACTTTATTATCTAGATTATTTAGACTTTATCGCGGAGTACGCGAAATGTTACCGCGAGGACGACGGAACACGAAGGACGACAAATGACAATCTAGCCGCTGCTGCCGGCACGTACACGCCAGTCGCCACGAGCGAGTCACGTAGGCGGGCGCGAACAATGAAAGCACGCGGGGTCGCTAGGTCGGACCACTGAGGACAAGTTCGGGTGGAGATCGAGCTTGGATGAATAATTAACACATTTCACGATCTCATTATATATAGACCCTCACAATTTGCATAATTAAATAATATAATAAAAATAATAAAATGATATAATAAAATAACAATTACATTAAATTGCTATTTTAATCGCTATGCGGGCATTTTGTTATTAAATATTATAATATAATAAATCGCGCGCGGATATTATAATATATATATCCCCAGATAACAATTCGTACGGGGTCATGTTACCTTCACGGCGTGATTATCACACCGTGCATGCACGAACGCATCATGCTCGCTTCACGAAGTGATTTTGGCATACGTACCCGAATTTATACGTATTTGTAACGTTTTTGCCATTTTATCTGATATTTAAATATTATTTTTATATGTAGTGCGATCTTTTACGATCAATATTATAATTCATCATCAATTATATATTAATCGTAAAAGATCGTACTATGCCATCACGTGTGTGTTCACTATGCTATTACGTGTGCGTAATCACTATGCCATCACGTGTGCGTAATCACTATGCCATCACGTGTGCGTAATCACTGTACCATCACACGTGTAATCACACGTGATGGCATAGTGCGACCTTCTATGCGCGCACGTATACCAAAATCACTTCGTGAAGCGAGCATGATGCGTTCGTGCATGCACGGTGTGATAATCACGCCGTGAAGGTAATATGACCCCGCACGAATTGTTATCTGGGGTCGTATAAATCATATTGTAAGATCACTTCATCAGGTTTTTGGATTATTTTGCTTATGGGGTCATGGGGTTATGGAGTTTGTCAAAAAGGCCACTCAAATTTCGAAAGCCCTCGCTTATACAAACATTTTAAGCCCAAACTCAATATTTAAAGTCGCTTCAATTTTTGGACAGAGGGAGGGGCCACTTGACGTGGAATGTCACACATATATATATATATATATATATATATATATATTTCAGTCGGCCGCTGGCGGTGATCGCAGGTCTCAGGGGCGCTAGCGAGGGTGATTCGTGACACTTAGCGCGCACAAAATTGACTCGCGATTGTTAAGCCGCGACGCAACAGAAATCTGTTTTATGTTTAAGTGAGGAGTACGGCTGACTGATGAATTGATTGATAAATACGGCTTCAAAGGTAGACTGTTTCGAGCTGGATCAGAAGTGACTCCAAGTGCGCAAAGTCGCGATTTTTATACAAAATTAAGGAGGCGGGATTAATTTTTAATCTAATTCGATTGGTGGAGTTCTCTTTCGATCGTGACGTAGGTTTCGATTTTCCGCCTATCCCCTGACGAGTTTCCCCAAAAATCGTCATTGCTTATGAGCAATTTCTAATTAGCGGCTATTCATTGGCGAGTACGTTATCACCTTGCCCTTTGACAGTCCCTTCCAGAAGCTTAACTTTATCAATCGCCGCGAGGCGTGGGTCTTAGGTCAAATCCGCGTTTCACGGAAAAGCGTGAGATCAGCCCGCCAGTGACCCGAGAGGTCACCTAGATCCTTATGGCGTTTTTAATTTATTGCGACCTATGCCACGAAATTTTCGAGATAATTGAAATTTCGTGCTTAATTTCGTAGAATTTCATGGAATGCGACAAACAAGTCTATAATTTGTCTATTTTATTAGGCTCGAGTCTTCTGAAAGGTTTCGTCATTTACTATTTAATGAGCGATGACAGTTGGAGTGCATCCGCTTCGTCAATTGATAACCGCTATTTTATGGTTTCCGTCTATTTCGTGTGATGAAATGAGTGATTCCACGAAAGAAAGAAATCGTGGAGTCAACAGGACGTAACATTGGATTGTAGCAACATGCATCGTGCCATTTCTACTAACTGCGATTGGCTCTCAGCCACGCCATTTTGCTGGGGAGTGTGGGGTACTGTTAGTTCGTGCTTGATACTCTCTGATTCCAATAATCCTGAAAATTCCTTTGAAGTATATTCCTTTGCGTTATCTGTGCGTAGTATCTTAATGCCGTAACCACATTCTCTCTTGACTCGTAACATAAATTTTCTGAAAGCAGGCAAGACTTCTGAACGATTTTTCAATATAATAACTTCCGTATACCTTGTGTGATCATCAATAAAGGTAACGAAATATTTTGAGCCACTAATGGATGTGGTGCTCATTGGTCCACAAATGTTTGAGTGAACCAAACCTTGAAATCGCAAGCTAAGCCTGTGATTTCCCACCAGAGCCGGGACTGCGCCGGAGGATCGTGTAACATGTCCCAGGGACACAGCGAGACGAGCGAGGTGCAGCAGAAGGACGAAGTGCAGCTGGTGCAGCCGAGTGCGGCAAGCCAGGAACCAGAGTGGCGGCAGAGCGAGACTCAGGGAGCCCCATCGCAGGAACAGGGGGTTACCGAGTACGACATATTCGAAGTGGTGCATGACGAGGAGGTGCAGAGACTGTTGCAAGCGGGCGTACAGCTCGCTGGACCGATCGAGCAGGGCAACATCCAGCCCGTAACAGCCGAGGTGGAGACGGTGCAGCAGCCGGGTGCAACCGATTCGCAGATGGATTACGAGAGCCTATAGAGCGAGAGACTCGTATCACTTTGAGTTTTTTATTATTTTATTTTGACATTTTATAATTTATTTTATTGAGAATTTTACAACTAAAGATAGAGTCGTTGATCGTGTAAAAGCGAAAGTTTTAAAAGATAAAGGGATAGACGACATTGAGTCGACGAGCACGCAAAGTGCGAATAAAGAAATACAAGTGGCAGCGAGCCAAATATGATTAAGGATAATCACACGGGTGAGATACACTCACCGTACACCTTGTTACATTACAATAAACGAAATACACAGATTCCTCTATATTAAGAAAAACAGATACAACACGAGATAATTACCTTAATTACAATATCCTATCCCATAAGAACCAGTCGAGAAAGATCAGATGCCTTCTGAAAGGTGCAAAACAGTAAGCTTAACATTCATATTCATTCTATTTGCAATTGCAATAATTTGCATATTACTATTAATATATTCACATAAAGGTCACTAAAAAAGAAATGCAGTCGGACAAGTTTTACATAACGATAATAACATTCATATTAATATTATTCACAATTTTCATCATCTATATGATACTATTAGTTTACGCAGTAAGAGACAGCGCGGAACCACATTATTTACCATGAGATTCACAGAGTTCATAATAATTTCCATAATAATATTTTTCCCTCTGATCATCAATTTCCCAGATCCAGACATGATAATTACACTTTACATTTTATTCACGATTTACATATTAGTTTTAGGAGCGGGAGTAGATCCGCGACCGATCCGCGAGTGACGGTCAAGTAACATGATTTATTAAACATTTAATTGCGATAATTCCAGCCAGCAGCGTCGATAATTCGACATATTTTATACGATACACTTAAGATTATATTATATTCATACATTGATTACGAGCGGGACGAATTCCCGAATATATTAGGAAGGTTCACACATTTCAGAGCGTTACATTCAAACACATAGAGATAACTCTCACACGGGTAAGAATTCCCATTTAACTTATTTTCAGTCATTTCATGACATTTCATTTAGATTTCTAATATGAGACAATAGATAAAAGGCCTTCAGCCAATTTATTGCACGTGGTGCACACTTTCAACACTCATTACATTCAATATTGATAATTCGTAGAGTTCATTACAGAAAACGATCCTTATAATCAATTAAAAGTTTAATACATTAATTTATGACATTTAGAAGCATTTTGAACAATTACACTTTCCATTACACCTTTAACACTTTCTACACCTGTATCGTTAGATTCAGCGTGCGAGACGAGCCAGCGAAGGCTCTACACTTATGTCTACACTTTTGACACTTTCTACACCTAGATGTTAGATTTCAGCATACGAGACGAAGTCACCGAAAGGTGCAACACTTTCTACACTTTCTACACTCGACGTCTTAGAATAAGATTGCGATGAAACTGATAATCCCATCGCGGATGATGTGGAAGAAATTTCGGTCTGTGACGTTTCGATCAGTACTAATGACGATGAACTCGCAACACCTGGTCCATCAAGAACAGCGAAGCGAAGAAGAATGCGCTAAATTTTAGAATAGTGAATTGCATGTGGACTAGGCCTACTGGGGATACCATGGTAAAAAAAACGCGCCGCTTACTCTACCTCAAGGTGGTGTGGAAATGAGTTTTTAGGCCAAAACGCGTGTTGAACTACACTTTGCGGCGCTCGTACGCCAAAACTATTAATTTTACGAAAAAAAAAGGTTATTATATAAATTGTAGGAAATTTTCTCTAGTTTTATTTTGTATATAAATGTTTTTATCGTGGAATGAGTCGGAAAGGAGATATTGTCAAAAAACTGCTTTTAGGCGCCATTTTTCCAATACGGCGGCGCGAGCGGCAAAGATACGAGGTGGCAAAGTTGAAATTCGGAAAGAGCACATTGAAATATATAAAATTACCAATTTTTAAAACTCCCGGAAAACTTTCCAGGTAACCTCTTCTTTTACAACCAAATGACTGTACTACCTGTCGATTTAAGAATTTATCATTATATAATTAGGCGTGCGGCAATATTAAGCCGCGATATACTTACCTTTTATACTTACCTTTATTACACCGACTCCGGTGATTAGATGAGACGATTCCATAGCGATCCCGGGTACCTGAAAAGAAAGAGGAGAATTAAAAATGGGTAAAATTACCTGTAGACTTACCTGGTTTTATAGGATTCGTCTGTTGTGACGTTGAGAGTCACTCGGTGCAAATCGAGTGACTTTTCGGTTCGCTTGCGCGAAGTTTGCCGTGCAGCGACGTGGTTGGTTCACGCGAGCGCGAAAGCCAATTCACGCCGTTGCACTTTAGTGTAGCATCTCTCGAAAAGGTGCCGAGTCCCAAGAGCGACTCGGTGTGCGAAGTGCAGATGGAATCGTACCATCTACACCCCGAGGTACGAACAGCCAGGACGATGGCTGCGCGCCTAAAATGTAGACTCAGCGCATGCGTTAGTCTAAGGTAGAAGAACTCGACCCGTTCCTCCCGGACAGTCCGTCGTGAACTTTCGAGACGTTAACACGTTCATTGGTTGCGTCATATTAATCGAAAAAGGCGGTCTTATCCCGTTATCCGCTAGCGTCAGTAGGCGTGATTTATACATTCATAGAGACAGTGAGTGCTTGATACGGGAAATTCCTATTGCGCTTATTTTGATCATTACGATCCGTACGAAGATAGCGGCGTTTCGAGAACACTCGACGTAATTCCACGCGATCGAGCGAATTCGTCCGCGAGTAGAGATTGCTGTACGACCAGTATTAATAAATTGTTATTTGTTTATAATAAACAAGCAAATATTCATTCGCGACCCCAGTGAACATCCTATCCGATATTTCGTAAATTACGCTTCGCTTAACAAGGGCGTGGCCGATGGCCTTGAATGCGTCCGCGACGTAGAAACGGCAGCCATATTGCTGAGAAGGAAGGACGGGGCAACGCAGTTACCAAGGCTTTCTGTATTGATGCCTGAAAATACAGTGGCGACCGTAAATTCAGCCCAAGTAGTAAGTGGCTAAGATTTCAATTTTTATTCTTCCATTCGTTGTTCCGGTCACAACCTAACTTATCTTTTGCTCTGTTCAATGACTTTCCATATGGAATTTGGCATATCTTACCCATATGGCAGACCTCGCACTTAAATTGAGCCTCATTTGGACTGAAGTCGATTCCGCTTACCATGTCGTCATTTTTCAATTTCTTCAGATCGTTAAAATTCAAGTGGCCAAATCTATTATGCCATGGCACCGTTGCAACTTCTTGGATGTACGATCTTCGGAGTTGAATGCGCTTTCTTCATTACCGCTATCGACTAAATATAGTTGTCCTAGACGCTTGGCTGTTAGTGCGACCGATCCATCCGAACGTCTGACTAACGCACTTTCCTTTCTGAAAATTACAGTGTAATTATCATCTGTCATTCTGGATACAGATAGTAAATTATTTCTGAATTCAGGCACTAAAATCGCATCACACAGTTTTACATTGTTTGACGTGTTTCTTGACAGTCTCACTTTCATTTTAATATCCCCGGCACCTTCAGATCTAACACAGTGCTCTGCTGCCGTATATACTTTGCACGCTTTGTCTTTAGAAAATGTGCTGATGTTTTCGCGATCATTGCACATATGTCTCATTGCACCACTATCTAAACACCATTGTACAGACTTCTCGGGTTCAGCGTTTAAAACTATGGCTTGCATCGCATCTTCTGCTTTACTTTCTGGAACGAATGTCTTCTTGGCTCTACAGTCGATTGCCCGGTGGCCGACCTTGCCACACTTAAAGCAGCTTCCCTGAAACTTATTAATCTTCTGTTTCGCCTGATGTTCTTTTGAAGCAGTCTTAAGATTTCCCTTGCCTTTAACTATTAATGCATCATTTTGATTAGTATCATCATATTTGGAATTTCGTTCATTTAGTCTCGCTTCTTGTTCTATTAATTTTAGTTTTAAAGATTCAATATCCGGTACTACGTCGTATTTTGAAGGTAACGAACTTAGCAACATTACCGATAATAACTCATTAGGAATCTTTATACCGACCTCTTCAAGCTGCTCAGCTTTTCGCGTGAAGAAATGAACGTATTGCGTCATAGATTGACTCGCATCCTTCTTCATTCTGTATAATTGTTTGTAAAGGACGGCTTTCCTCACCGGCCCTTTTGATTCATGTACCTTTTTTAGTTCCAACCAGGCTTCGCTCGAAGTTTTCGCCTTCTTGATGTGTGTGAGCTGGTTCTTCGATGTGCTGAGCGTTATCAAAGCCAACGCTTTTCTATCCTTCGTCTTCCATTCGATCTAGTTATGTTCAGTTAAAACTGTTTCGCCGCTGACGAATCCCCATAAATCATTGACTATAAGGACACTTCTCATCTGAATCTTCCATGATTCATAATTCGTGTCTGTTAATTTTTCGATGTTGTACGTTGCGTTTGACGCGGACATTATTCCTGTTTCGCGATTCTTCACCTTTTACACTATATGCCTTTTATGCGTAATAGAAATATCCACCACGTCCCGATAACGAGTCTGAGCCCATAACCTGATAGATAATGGCAGGTTTACGCAGTTTAATGTATAACTTTATTTGGCAAACGTACAAAGAAAACGAACAGGAAATGTAACGAACGCTCACACACATCAGAGAGAGACACAAACAAAAGCAATCTCTCTCTACACTCGCAAACATGACGGTAGCGTTTTATCGCGTATTGATCCTTATGCTATGCATTCCAACATTGTTATTATTGTTATTATTATTATTATTTTACAGAATTTAACATCAAATATTTTTAAAGTTACTGGCGCGTTTGCAAGTTCTAAAAATTTAACACAACAGAAAGTTGTATTTTCAATTATTTATTTATGAGATAATAAAAGATACAATCGAATATATTTTAACAAAGAGAAGAAGGAAGAATTTGCTTTTTCAAAGCGTGTAGTTCATTGCTGTATGTGCACTCATTTAACACATTGGATATTGCGTATTGCGTTGAATGCGTTATCGCATTACTTTGCCAAAACTCTTTTGTGGTGACGGACGAGGTTAGTGGTACTTAATAATAATTTAAAATTTATTATATTATTAAATGTTGTGATTGATAGAAGATAGTGTGTGGGATTGATTTATTTCTAATTTGGTTGTTTGATTAATGTATATTTCTTAATTTTCTAAATATATATTTCACATCTCAGAGTCAAATCAAATATGGATTATTTTTGTTTTATGCCAGCAGAAGAGATCATTGACGATAAAAAAATTATTGTATTGATAATAAATAAGTGAGTTAATTCTGTCATTAGTAAAGCTATCATTATTTAAGAAAAACTGGGTCCGATTGACTTTGCACTTTACTTAATCTCTATATAGTGTATGTTAATGAAAGATTGCTAAGGGTCGGTGGATACCTGTATGGTGTGTTATTATTGCCCTGATGTGTAAAGAACAAAAGTATCAGAGTGAATCTACAATTCATAGTAGAATAATCAAGGATCAGGTAGATATTGATGCAAGATAACAGCAGGAATTATTAGAAGAAAGTACAGTCTGTTAAGTAAGAGCGTGTACAGGTTAATGTGTAGAAAAATTTATTTTAAATGATTTTTAAATACATGAGTTTGTTGTACTCCATCAGAAGAAAGATGCTTTTCCATCAATAATGTGTCCAGTCACCACCGGCGTCGATAATTGCCTGGCATCTTCGAGGCATGCTTTCGACTAAATGCGGTACTCATGGCGGTTTACGTATTTTGCCGGGTTTACGATGAACTTAACGTAACGGGACGCGATGGGACGCGAAGTAATGTAACGTGAACTTAACGGTTAAGGTACGTCTGTGAAATTACGATCATACCGTAACATACCGTAAAGGAGCGCGCATTAAAAAATGGTTTGACAACTGTTAGAAATACGTTACTATCGTAAGAAAATACTTTGTCGTAATAGTAAGAAACACGTTAATATTGTAAGACAGCTTATGCCGTAATATTCGTTGTAAATAATCGCAGTATATTTTGCTTAAACAAGAGACACTTTGTCATCCGTATCAATCGCTCGCTAGAACACGTCTGAGCGCGCTGAGGCGCCCCTCCTCCGCAGGACCTCCCCACTCGCCGTCTTTCCGTTACGCCGCTGTCCTGCTGGCGCGCTTCTCTGTCTGACTTTCCTCTCCGGGCATCTCCAATCCTTATAGCGGCAGATTCCGTACACAACGTTGTTAAAAGGCTGTGGTGTGGAGGTTTGTTTTTGTTGCCATTCTCGTTGGTAGTTTCTGCTTGGTAGTTCAAAATAAATTCTGCTGTATGCATTACCAATTTTTCAATTTAATTTTGGCCGGATATGTCAAATGCTACTCTTGAGCTTGAATGCAGCCGCGCGTCGAGTCGAAAGTGTTGATTGGTTGAAAGAGTCACGTAAACAGCTCGACTAGACGGAACGCGAGGTAAAAGCTTGACATTGGCAAGCTTTCACGTAGCGTTGAGTTCTGATACTTCACGTCACGTTACGTAAAGTCGATCGTAATCAGCCGCATATAAAAACAATGTATTGGGTGTACAACTTAGTTCGGTCCGTTTTCAAAAGATGGCTCTAGGTGCTATAAATTGTTACGTCCTGCGAACTCCACGATTTCCCTTTTTCGCTTAAATTCCTCTGCGCTCAGGATAGCCGTTAAGATTAGGATAAGGTAAACTAAGCACGGACGGTTGTCGATCGACGAGTGAGCCTTGATCCTTGCACATTCCTTTTCCTTTTTTTTTATAAGGGTAAAGTATCTGTTTACCTAGGCGCTTAAACGCAACCTTCCAAATGACGAATTAGTGACGGACGGGGCATACGTAACAGGATTTTCATCGGCTTTGTCAGGCCTAAAACTGAAAGAATGTAAACCTGGCGACTCGACGCGCCAAATGGGCCTTAATGGGTTGATGAAGATCTTTATTGCAACAAGCGAGCTTTCAAAATGCACGTACGATGTTTCCGGCAAGCGGAAACAAAGCCTGAGACGTGTCCGTAAATACACGTGGCGGAGTTTTTGCTTGCATTTAAGATTGAGAGGTGTGCATCGTCCGTCAACACTAAAAAAGAAACCCTAATAAAGGAGAAACCTAACCGAAAAACAAGTGAGTCACTGGAGGAAGCGATGGGTTGCACCCCCAATAAGGCAGTGGGGGCCTTACGAGAAGACTCGCCAATGAACAGTCGGAAAAATCGACAACCGTCTCTAAACTTCTAGGATAGGCAAAGACTTAAGAATCTAGCTCTTGGATGAGAAACATCTCGCCCAATAAGAAATCCTTCAGACAAAAATTAGAAACATCCCTCCAACCAGAAGTTTCCAAAATGAAAACCTGATACATCCCACACGCAATTCACCCTTCCCATCCTTAGAACTTTTCTATATAAATCTCGACATCGCAGCACTTGCTCTCTTAGTTCAGCTTCTCTTCTGACGGTTCACCTCTTCGGCCCAGTTCAATTTACTTCGCCTCTCTTCCGTTTACGAACACTATCACATTCAAATCCGATCTCAAGTTTTAAGTTAAATTCTGTGCGTGGACTTAAACTCACCGAGTGTCGACGAGAGGCTATCCACAGGGCCCAAAGAGATCCAGCTAGTTACCCACGGGGCTCAAAGAGATTCAGCTGTTCTACTTTAGTTTGATCAGCACCAAGAAGTAAGTCCTCTACATACCTATTCACATACTGATATCGGGCCCCTTTTATCATTATCTTACCCCTTTTGTATTCACTCGAACACTCACGCGTTCGGGAAGTCCCTCGGTTAAACATTAAACATTAACCCTTCCAACCCTCCAATTCTTTTCACTATTCCGAATTAGCCGATTTATCGGTGGATTCGGAGGAATCTCTATTGTTCCGAATTAGCCGATTTTTCGGTGGAGTCGGAATAATCTCTGTTCGTTGTTCCGAATTAGCCGATTTATCGGTGGATTCGGAGTAATCTCTATTGTTCCGAGTTAGCCGATTTTTCGGTGGAGTCGGAATAATCTCTGTTCGTTGTTCCGAATTAGCCGATTTATCGGTGGATTCGGAATAGTCTCTATTGTTCTGAATTAGCCGATTTATCGGTGGATTCGGAATAATCTCTATTGTTCTGGATTAGCCGATTTATCGGTGGATTCGGAATAATCTCTATTGTTCTGAATTAGCCGATTTATCGGTGGATTCGGAATAATCTCTATTGTTCTGAGTTAGCCGATTTTTCGGTGGACTCGGAATAATCTCCCTTCGTTGTTCCGAGTTAGCCGATTTTTCGGTGGGCTCGGAATAATCTCTCTCTATTACTTCGAGTTAGCTGACTCGTCAGTGGATTCGAGGTATTCTTTTGATTTCTTTAATCTCCGAAACCCGAGGTGACTTTCCCACAGTTAAAGGACTTTAATATTTAACAATCCGCTAACTTGTAGTGGATTCGGGCTGTCCCACCCACAAGAGGTCGAAAAACGCCGCGAGACACGAAAGGAATCGTCAGAACAAGCGGGGGCGAAGGGAGCTTGACATCCCTCAGGAATCGATCAACGCAGGTCCTCCGCGACTCGCCACTCCACCCCCTCCCCCAGCTTTTACAGAAGAACCCTGTTCTTCACAGCAGAATCGCCCCGTTTCCCCCCATCTTCTCGCCCTGTTTGTCGCGTGGCCCCGTTTCGCGTGGTCCCCGTCAACCCCGATCCCGCCACCCTCCTCGAACCTCCCCACTCCCCCTCCTCTTCCCAAGGACCATCCCCGACTCCGTCGACCGCCTCGACCCTTGACACCCACGAGGAAATGGTCGGTCCCGAAATAGTGACCCTAGATTAACAATCATTTTTTTTTATCCATAAATTCTTGTCCCTCTGCTTTCACTCCCCAAATTTTTCTTTATATTTAGTTCTTAATGTCGACTTAAATTAGTTTCAAGTACTCATATACACCGCACGCACACCTAACCAAATCATTATGCTATTCAATCCCGATCTCGATGTAATAATAGCGGGCAAGATGTCCACTTTCAAATAGATTTCCCCTCAAAAGGTCCTGCCCGATCGCCCCGCACTTTTGTTATATCCGCGAAGAATGCGCACACCAACTCTCCATTATATACATATACACATTTTACACTAACGCCTAGTTTATAATTATATATTTTTTTTTATACTAAATAACATTTTTTTTATGTCAAATAAATATAATTACTTATGTTAAAGACATCTCCATTCTTTCTTTAATTTAAGACCTCAATTACCACCCATCTCCCACTCGAAATCGCACGAGGTCCGATCCTAAGTTAAAGGGATTAAATTCCTTGATTTAAAAAAGGACCGACGATCGCACCGCTCACAGAAGGCGTCCTAGGGTCCCTGCGGACCCTGACCCTTCCTGAGTCATAAAAGTGCGTTCGGCTCGCGCCACGCGCCTCAGAGCGCGTACCTGCGAGCAGTATTCTTAAGCGTCTAGTTGCGTCCTTCCTTACCCCGACCCCTCTGGTTAGCCTTTCCTTCGCTTTCCCAGATTTTCTTATACTAATCCCGGGGTTAGACGTAACAAAATGGTTGACGGCGACAGCTGATTTTTGCTGTATCGTGAAGTGTCAACATCTGTCAACCAAATATTGTTTACAAGCCTTTGAGTTTTGCACAACAAGTTTAATTTTTACTGCGTTGAAAATGTCGAGTTTCGTTCCAAATAAGCATCATTTGCGGGAAGTTTTGATTTTCTGTTTCAATTGGAAGAAAAGTGCAGCTGAAGCGCATCGAATGCTTGTGGAAGTGTATGGTGAATCTGCACCATCGGATAAATCTTGCAGAGAATGGTTTCGACGATTTAAAAGTGGTGATTTTAGTGTTGAAGACAAAGAGCGTTCGGGTCAACCGAAAAAGTTTGAAGATGAAGAATTAAAAACATTACTCGATCAAGATTCGTGTCAAACGCAAGAAGAGCTCGCAAAAACATTGGAAGTTACTCAACAAGCTATTTCGAAACGACTCAAAGCCGCGGGATACATCCAAAAGCAAGGAAATTGGGTCCCATATGAATTGAAACCGAGAGATATCGAACGACGATTTTGCATGTCCGAAATGTTGCTTGAACGGTACAAAAAGAAGTCTTTTTTGCATCGAATTATTACCGGGGACGAAAAATGGATTCACTACGACAACCCGAAACGCAAAAAATCGTATGTAAAGCCCGGCCAACCGGGAACATCAACGCCGAAGCCGAATATCCATGGTGCCAAGGTAATGCTCTGTATTTGGTGGGATCAGAAGGGTGTGATCCACTAGGAGCTGCTAAAACCTGGTCAAACCATCACGGGAGACTTCTACAGGCAACAATTGATCCGTTTAAAGCGAGCTATAGCCGAAAAACGTCCAGAATATGTGACCAGACACGAATCCATAATCTTTCACCATGACAACGCTCGGCCTCATGTTACTGTTCCGGTTAAAAACTATTTGGAAAATATCGGATGGGAAGTTCTGGCTCACCCGCCTTATAGCCCAGACCTTGCTCCTTCCGACTACCATTTGTTTCGATCGATGCAGAACGCTTTGACTGGAATACGCTTCACTTCAGAACAGGGTATCAAAAATTGGCTCGATTCATTCTTGGCTTCAAAAGATGAACGCTTCTTCCGCGACGGAATCCATAAATTGCTAGAAAGATGGGAAAAAGTAGTGGCTAGCGATGGACAGTACTTTGAATAAGGTATTAATTCATTTTATCGTTCAAATAAATGCGTTTTTCAAGCAAAAAACGGACCGAATTAAGTTGTACACCCAGTTGTACATTTAGGTTTTACGTTACTTCGCGTCCTGTCGCGTCCCGTTACGTTAAGTTCATCGTAATGTAGTATCTTGTGTATCTTAAGTACGTTAAGTTCCCGGCATTTCTCAGGCAAGAATTCAACGCCAACTAAATCTTTCGTGACAAAGCATCCAGGACAAAGGTTCCATCTATCGACTCACGCAAAAATTAGGGCGATATTTCAAAACCAACTGCCAGTTATTCTGTACACGCTCTTACTTAAAAAAAACGGGTCACAGAGAAACGGTTATTCCATATTCTCAAATAAATAACGGAATTATTTTCTCAGGCAAGAATTCAACGCCAACTGAATCTTTCGTGACAAAGCATCCAGGACAAAAGTTCCATCTATCGACTCACGCAAAAATTAGAGCGATATTTTAAAACCAACTGCCAGTTATGCTGTACACGCTCTTACTTAACTGACTTAAGTCTATTAAAATAATTGATTGATTGTTTTATTATATTACAGCTTTTATAGCAGATTTTCAAAAACGGGTTTTGATATAATTGCTATTTTTAGGGAAGTGGGTTGTAAATTGTTTTTTTGCTTAAACTTCTTGATTAACTCTAGAACGTTACACAAATGCTCGCTGTTTTTGAATGCTTTCCATTAAGTAACATTGTTATTTACTGAATGTTAAAATAGCGAGAGAGATAGAACAACATTTGTGTTTACTTGTATCACTAAATAGAAAGCATCCTTTATAGTTTATACATGGTAGATAAAATAAAACGTGACAAACTTTTATCTCAAAAATATTGTTTCTAGAGAAAAATGTTTTAAATAAAAGTTTCATTATTTTTAAGAGGACATAAGTTAATGTTATAGGAATTTATTTGTAGGTAACGATTTCCAACATCATTCATGATCAATTTTATTTTTTTAAACAGAAACTTTAATTTTTTAATTGTATTATCTTTTTCCACTAATTAATTTGAACAACTTTTATCTGAATTATTTTTTTATTTGTCTAATATTTTTTTAAATATTCAAGAAAAATTTTGTAACTTTTTTAATATTTAGTTTATGATAGAGTATCACTTAAAAGATATTGAGATTTTTACTTTGAATATCTTAAAAAATAGTAATAAAATATCCTAAAACTTCAACTTATATCCCCTTTGAAATACCGCAACTTTTTTTGAAACATTTTTCTCTAAAAACGATATTTTTGAAGATAAAAATTGGTCATTTTATTTTGTTTATCTAGTATAATGAAAGGTACGAGGTCAAAATTGAAGGGTAAAAGAACTTCTGATTTCCCTCTTTGGTCCATAGTCCGTTTTTAAGATCGTCCTAAGTAATGTCCTAAGATGCTAATACGGTTCTAGAGCTTGATTCTTAAATTTATCGTAAGAGAAGCGTTTGTGTAAATTTTACTCTTACAGAAAAGTTGCAAGTTGATTGTCTGTAACATGATTTTTGGTCAATTAACTTGTATAAACTTGTATTTTTGTAAAAAAATTTAAAAATTAGGCTCTTGTAATTTATAACAACATAAGATTGCATTTAAGACGGGCCCATCAAACAAATATTTTAAAAGTTATTATTTATTATTTTGAAAATTGGAATATTAATTTAGACGCATGAATGCATTGAATATCACGACAGTATATTTAAAATAATAGCATGTGTAATAGTGATATAGACTTTAGTGTAGTATTGTAAAAAAAACCTGTTTAACATTAGATATTAATAATATGTAAATTTATTAGTATTAGAACATTTGAAGATATAACCAATTCATACGGTAAAGTATCGTGATTAAATTCTAACATTTTTGTTTTCTTCGCTTTCGCACCATCTATATGTATAATCTGTAAAATATAAAAATAATATAAAAATAAATTAGAGTACTATTAAAATTATTAATATACACTAAATGTGACATAAATATAATGAAATGAAATGTAGATAATAGTTATGTTCAAGTAAGATGAAGTAGTTAATCTGTTCACTGAGTTATTAAATGATTCTTACTAATAGATCTAATCTATTACATTTAATCGCTTGATAAGAAGATTAACTACTTTGTTTGGTTTAAACATAGCTAATAATTGTTTATAAAAAATGATAATGTATTATAAAAGTTGAAAAGAAAAATAAATTACAAATTACTTACCTTATTAGGTTGTACACGAACCTGTATTCTGTCAATTTCATTGTTCCACGCTACTACTTGAATACGATGTTGGCTGTTATTATTTGAGAAGAACTTGAGTAATCGATAATGCAGAGTCTTGCCCACCAGCTTTGGGCCTTCAATCTCATCCAAAAATCCTATGACTTCATTGTAACATTAATGTATTTCTGATTTTCAAAACATTATATGAAAAAGTTAAAATAATAAATGTTATAGAAATAATACGTACCACTTAGATTTTATTTCTTAAAAATAGATGTATAACAATTATTTTTTCAGAGAAAAAAAAAATATACATATAGGGCATTCCACGCCAATTCGCGAGGGGTCAAACTTCGACCTTTTTATTTTTGATGGCGGCTCGTTTTTTAGCAGGTTTTTACGAGTACTATACCCATGTAAGAGCGTTTCTATAATAAATGTAGCGTTTCCGAAGTAGAGTCTGCGCAAAATGAGAACTGCAAGATTTTCAATAAATTTTCTCGCCTATTAGACAACGTCTAAGAAAAAAATTCATTTATCATAAAATACGCTATTTTAATCATATTTTTTTAAAAAATTACTCAAAATTTTTATTACAATATTGTTAAACAAATAGAGTAAAAAAACACAAAAAAATTTGAATATCTCAAAAATCCCATTTTCTATTTTTTTGAAATTTATAGGCAATATTCTGGGGAGTATTAGAAAAATTTTAAGACCGGTCCGAAGTTGCGCAGAAAATTTGGGAATTTTTTATAGATTTTTTTGTAAGGCAGACAGAGGTACCGTGGCTTCGTGGACTCGAGCTTCAACACAGTAAGTCAACTTGACTAATTATTCTGCTTTGCGCCGATCCGTACTGCGCATCGACATGTTGTTGGGTTATATATATATATATTTATCCCTTAAAGTACATATGGAAGTCTACGGGATCCGAGCCAAAGTAATATCTACTCGTAACTGTAAAATTTGCCTGTCAGAAAATATTAAATAAACAATATTTATCAAAATGACTACAAAATTGTCAACTACAATAAAGACAGATGTTTCATGAATTTTTTTAGATTTTTTAAAATACTGTAAGGTAAGGAAAAATAGCATTATATGTGACAGACCCACATATGCAATTAAAAGATACCGAAAAAAATGTATGCACTTTAAAGGATATACATATATATGTATACATATAAATATATATATATATGTATATATAATATAATATAATATAAGTAAAGAATGTAAGTAAAGAAAGTAAAGAACTGTAACACTCAATTTCAAAGTTTAATAAATATCTTAATATTAAACTTACTGTGATAAAATGATGCATTATGTCGGATATTATTAATAATAATACAATTTCCATGAATCACAATTAAGTTCATTTCTGATTATATATCTCAGGGATGTTATAAATAGATAATCACCTTGGCCTTTCTTTAGTCTATTAATTCCAATTGCTATTACCTTGTAGACTTCTTTATCTCATTTTGGGTTACTTTCTTGTTGATTCAGCATTAAATAAAACATATAAAAATTCAGAATAAATAAAACATATAATAAATATCAAATATCGCATAATGTGAACGTTATACATTTGTAAGCTATATAAAGTAATTAATTTATAATCTTATAGTAAATTGTCAGAACGCGTTGTTTTTATTCAAGAAAAATTCATGTATCATTGAATGTAGTCTTTCCATAATTTATATAGCGTATTATAAACCTATTCCTAATCAGAACTTAAAAATCATATTTATGTATTTACTGTATTTAATGCTATAGGTCACGATTTTTATTTTTTCTTGTTCTCATTATGCTATGCACAAATTTACTTTAAATGTGTGTGTGTGTGTGGGTGGGTGGGTGCGTGCGTGCGTGCGTGCGTGCGTGCGTGCGTGCGTAAGGTGCGTGCGTGCGTAAGTAAGTAAGTAGGTAAGTAAGTAAGTAGGTAGGTAAGTAAGTAGGTAGGTAAGTAAGTAGGTAGGTAAGTAAGTAGGTAGGTAAGTAAGTAGGTAGGTAAGTAAGTAGGTAGGTAAGTAAGTAGGTAGGTAAGTAAGTAGGTAGGTAAGTAAGTAGGTAGGTAAGTAAGTAGGTAGGTAAGTAAGTAGGTAGGTAAGTAAGTAGGTAGGTAAGTAAGTAGGTAGGTAAGTAAGTAGGTAGGTAAGTAAGTAGGTAGGTAAGTAAGTAGGTAGGTAAGTAAGTAGGTAGGTAAGTAAGTAGGTAGGTAAGTAAGTAGGTAGGTAAGTAAGTAGGTAGGTAAGTAAGTAGGTAGGTAAGTAAGTAGGTAGGTAAGTAAGTAGGTAGGTAAGTAAGTAGGTAGGTAAGTAAGTAGGTAGGTAAGTAAGTAGGTAGGTAAGTAAGTAGGTAGGTAAGTAAGTAGGTAGGTAAGTAAGTAGGTAGGTAGGTAAGTAAGTAGGTAGGTAAGTAAGTAAGTAGGTAAGTAAGTAAGTAAGTAAGTAAGTAAGTAAGTATATATTTGAGTGATATATTATTGTATTTCAGTGTCCGCAATAATAAATTCGAATCCGTAGGTTTGTTAAGCCCAAAGGATTGTGCGGATCAATCCTTTCTACAGAAGTTTTTAAACAATGATGATTACACTGAGTTACTGCTCATAATTCAGCACAATGTAATTAAACGTCGCCAACTGTTTCTTTATCTCATATCCATCCTGTATCAGAGTGATAAACATCTATACATCTATACATATCATGCAGTTTTTCTATTATATAAAATTTGTTAAATACAAAAATAAATACATAAATAAGAATATGTAAAATAAAGAAACAGTTGGCGACATTGAATTACATTGCGCAGAATTATAAGCAGTAACTTAGTATAATCATAGTTTAAAAACTTCCGCAGAAAGGATTGATGTAAAGTATAAATTTCCTATTTACCAACGGCATAGTTACAGTCCTCTTCCTAGTTAGCAACAATCGTGAAATGAAGTTCTTTGTTAGATATTTTTTCAGCTGTAAAATGTTTTGCGCGACAGTGAACACAAGATACATCCATAGGACCAATGTAATATTCAATTATTTCATTAATTGGTATTGTACTACTAATATTTAAATAAAGCTGTTGCTTTTTCCGTGATTTAAAATAAAATTGATATTCTGCACGTTGTTGATCTAATGGTAAATTACTTGCAGAATTTTCTCCAACTATTTCATTATTCAATTCTATTATATGATTTGTTGCGTATTATCTATTTAAATCACATGAACTCCCGCGTTCTGCGATCCTTTAGCGGTGACCCAATGCGCTGCGACTAACGACCAACCAATCCTGTGCGCGTTCCTACCATCTCTCAACCAATTGCGTGCGCGCTCCTACCATCGCTCAGCCAATCGCATGCGGTCTCCGGCCTTCTCTCCGCAAACGGGTGCGTGCAGGATCAGTAGCGGTCTGTGTTCCGACGTGTGACGAGCACAGTCCTCTCGACGGGTAAAAGTAACGCTCATTTTAAGATTTTATCGAACAAAGTCTGTAAGTTCGGTAGTGGTGCTATCGACGAAAGGTGCAATAAATATAATAAAACTCAAAGACACGTTGTCTTGACCACGCCGTTCCCGAAAACCACAACGGTGAACACGCGCAGAGGGCGACCCAGCCCACAGATTCTCTCTCGGACGACAAGCCCGCATGGGAGGATTTAACATGATTATTATTATGTATCGTACCATTGATACAAACACTACGAGTTGTAATTGTTGCCTTTGCTATCTGACGACGACGACGTTGATTTTCCATATTTCTTTCAAGACGTTGTTATTGAAATTGTTCTTCTTCCTCTAAAATAAGATTTATTTTACGTCTTGGCATTTTGCAAATTAAATATAGAAATATCTTATTTAAAATAAAATGTATAAATATATTATTTTAAAAATGTAAATATATGTTAATACAAATTTAATACAAATTATAAATTGTTTAATTAATTTGGATTTTGTTTATTATATTTATATATTAATTTTATTAAAATATAATAATGATAAATAACAAAAAATTATCAAATATTTACTAATAAATTATTTAATAAATTAGTGAAGTAATTAATTACTTTATTTATAATTAAAATTTTTATTAATTTTGTAACGATGCACCCCCAAAGATGCATCGTTCCGGCATAACATCCCGCCGAGACCGCCCGGCCGACCATCCGCCGGGTGAGGAACGGGCACGGTGTGCCCACCGTATTTTAAACCATTCATCGTAGCGTTAGGAAGCCCGCGAACGGACTTGCCGCGGCAACCGCCTCAACGCGCCGAGCGGTGCCGACCGCAACCGAAGACCGCCGAACGCGATCGCGGCGTCGGGACGCCGTATTTTCCGACCGTTCCGCCGCACCATCCCGGCGCTCGCGATCGCCGTCGCTACCCCCGCCACTGCGTAACGCCGCCGCGCCGGGTATAAAAGACGAGCGTTTTTAACGCTAAAGGCGATTTCCTGATCACCGCTCCGACCGACCGCACCGATCCTGAATTCCCGCATCTTTCTAGCAAGTCAAAACGAGGGTAGAGCGCCTCCGGCATTCTCTGTCTTCGCCGAGCGATTCTCGAGAGAGGACAAGCTTTCTTCCACACCGCGCCCGCACGTCAGAACGAGGGTAGAGCGCCTCCGGCATTCTCTGTCTTCGCCGAGTGATTCTCGATCGACGGCCGGCTTTCTTCCACCGCACCCCCGCGAGTCAGAACGAAGGTAGAGCGCCCTCGGCATTCTCTGTCTTCGCCGAGCGATTCTCGTCAGACGACCGGCGCTCCTACCCCCGCGCCCGCTAGTCAGGACGAAGGTAGAGAGCCTCTGGCATACTCTATCTTCCCCGAGCGCTTCTCGGTACCCGACCGGCGTCCTTGCGCACGAAGTATCCGAACGGGGGCAGAGCGCTTCTCTGCCTCCACCGAGCGCTTCCCACCGGATACGCCTGCCACCGAACGCACCGAATTGCAGCGATCTCGCCGCCGTACCCGCGCCCGTGCGCCCCGCGCCTTACCTCGCGCCACCCGTCACACGCCGATCGCCCGTCACGATCACCGCCCGCGTGCACTCCCGCGCGCACCGCGTGCGCCCCGACTCTGCGTCCTGCGCTCACCGCGCCGTTGTGCATACCGCGACTGTTACACTGTGCGCTCAATCTGCTGTAAATATCGCGACCGTCCATTATATAATAAATTCTGTCACGTTAGTTGTTAACCACGATACACTTCATTTTGCCGAACCTCACCGCGCGTCCGTTCCTCCGCACCTCCTTCGAACCCAGCCCAGCCGCGAGCTAGATCCGCGTTTCGAACGAAGGTTGTTTTAATTTATTTATATATTAATTATATTAATATAACAATAAATAATTATAATAAATAATTTTAATTATTTATTAAATAACAATAAAAATTAGTAATAATTAGTAATAATAATTATAACTACTATTATTACTATTATCATGTTTGAGATCGCGATAATTCATACCGAAAATCGCTTTCGGTTGCATGCCTGTGCTCGCACGCTTTCAGTCAATTAGAAATTTCGCCTTAAATAAGTCGTATTACTGTTCAGTTATAGCATGGAATTTTCTATTATTCGCATTTCGGAAAGTTCGCTGACATTCGTTCGTTATGGACAAAGTCAAGCAACCGCTCTTACACAAAGGAAAAATCCATGCTATAAACATTGCGATCGAAAACAAGCAACGATCTCTTCGGATCGTCAAACGAAAAATGTGACGTAGGTACGATGACGTGGGCCGCCGATGGCCAATTACCCTTCCGAAATTCGAGCTCCGCGCATGTCAAGCGCAAGCTTTTCCGCGAGCGACCCGTGGCCACCAATCACGCCCCTGAGTCCTCTAACATCCTTCAAGGTTTTAAAACACGACAAATTTATTGGTGATTAGCCCGGAGAGAGCATCGTCTCGGAGATAATAAAGGTTCGCCGCAGTGTCAAGGAGGCTCTCTTCTCGAGGTTCACCCGCTCAGTTCACTTGTATCACCGCTCGTGCAACCGCTTAAACTCTATTCGCAATCCGCTTCTGATATCGGCTCAGCTTGTGCTACTAACTTAGCCGCTTTTCGCTTCTGTGCGCGCTACCACTCACGGCACTTAACTTTTCTGTAAATAATTGTACATACGTTCAGACTTTGAATATACTTTGCTTCATTTTATTGTAATTCTGTACTTGCTGTTTTTTTTTGTGGTCGTTCTGTTACCTCGCGCTACATCGCGCTACCGCGTGCTCTCGAACATAAATAATTTAATTATTGCAGTTAAATGTGGTTTATAAAAGATAATTATGAAGGAGAGGGGCTTCCTCACCAATTTGACTAAAATTTTAATTTTGTGTATTTTGGTGCGTAAAACATGAATCTGTAAGTTAAAATTGTCGCTCTCAATTAGGAAAAAAGTTATTAAGTATTAAAATTGATAGTTGCGTGGTTAAAATGTCTGTCATACCAACATGATGTAGACGCACATGATCATGCATAGTGACGTAAAAGTGCATGAAATTACAGTAATAATACAGTATAACGGCAATCTGTCCTACAATAGTCTGGCGCCTTACTTTAATTATGTGCTATTATTTGACTTTGTATTTATTATATTTTGTATTTATTAATAGACTTTTCAATATACCAATTAGTCTGCTTTAAAAAAAGCATAAACTGGTGTCCAACTGCACAGGTCGTATTTTTTACGATGTCCAGATGATTCGTGTCCAAATAAACCGTGTCCAAACACACGGTGTTCAAACGAACCGTGTCCAATTGAACCGTGTCCAAATGAACCGTGTCCAATTGATCGTGTCCGAATGATCGTGTCCAAATGCACCGTGTCCAAATGAACGGTGTCCTAATGAACCGTGTCCAAATAAACGGTGTCTAATTGATTGTGTCCAAATGACCGTGTCCAAATGAACGGTGTCCAAATGAACCGTGTCCAAATGAACCGTGTCCAAATAAACGGTGTCCAATTGATCGTGTCCAAATGACCGTGTTTAAATGAACGGTGTCCAAATAAACCGTGGCCAAATAAACGGTGTCCGATTAATCGTGTGCAAATGACCGTGTCCAAGTGCATCTCTCCCAAAAGATTATATAGTCACTGGCAAAACTGGCAAAGAATTGAGTAAGAGCTGAATAAAAAATTATATTAAATATTCAATATCAAAGGAAAAAGTAACAAGCGTAAGAAACCAATAAAAGTTAACAATAAAAATACACTTACATGTTCACAAAACGACAGCGTACAACACACAGTTCTTTACACTTCAAACTTACGATCTGAAATGCTTGCTTTCCGGAATTATGACACGAGCAAATGATATTCAAATGCGTGAATTTGGTTGTTGATTTTGTTGTGCCGTAACCGGGATAGTATATTATTGTAGCGGTTAATGTGACGCACGTGTTCGTTCAGATTATGATTTGCGACTGCCCGCCCGATCTTACAATTTGTCGGAGTCGACATTCCGTTGCTAGTCTAGGACTCTCGAAATAGCGTTAACCTCTCGCTGTCAGTGCCTTGCGCTGGCCTTTGCATCAGCGTTTTCGGTCATCCCGGAGTTGAAATGGAAATTTTTAAGCGTACGGCGCAACTGAACAGAAATAACACAACACCTACCTACAGCGCGACGCCTATACCACATATCATCTCGTCTTGCCAAAAATCTAATAATGGTATCATAATAAAAATACACATGGATGTATTTGGCATTTGACGCTCTTAAATTTGCGTTGGAAAAATTGTTATATTTGGCAAAAATAATAGGTGGGGGTGGGGTTAAATTAAAAAATGTGACCAATTTGAAAAATCAGATTACGCCATTGTAAAGAGCACAAAAAGCCATAAACATTTCGTACAAATTTTTTGTCGTTACGCCTTATATTTTCGAAGATATTCGCAAAAAAATATAAAATCTGTTATTTTCGAGGGGTTGTTTCAACCCCTAAACGTCGAGATACGCCGCAAAAAAAAAAATTCGTGTCTAATGTTTTTTGATGGTCAACAACATATCCAAAGCGCATCCAAATCGGGTAGGTTCCAAATCGGGTTTTTTCAACCAATAAACGTCGAGATACGCCGCAAAAAAAAATACGTGTCTAATGTTTTTTGATGCTCAACAACATATCCAAAGCGCATCCAAATCGGGTAGGGACACTGATGAGGCAAAGTTGCGATAGTTTTGCGAAAGGAGAGGAGCTCGACGTAGGAGAATATATTTAACGTCTTAGTTTGAAATATGAGCTTTATTCCGATACACCTCGTGCTATCTGAACGGTAGTTCGCTTGTAACTGACCTTCCCCGTGGGGACGCTAACAGAGCACGTGATATGAAGATGCTCGGCCTCGCTCGGCTTCTCTTGTGTATATTCGTTACCGCTGTATGGCGCGCGCATTAAATGCGATGACCCGTCTCAACACTTCCGCCGTCGGAGCGTTTTATGCACAGTCCCAGACTCGTATATAATTCAATAAATCTACTCTTTGGTAGCGCTTTGGTGAATATATCCGCCAACTGAGCCTCGGTAGGCACGAAGATTACATTGATTTCACCGTTTTCGACTTTCTCGCGAATATAGTGAAACTTCACGTCAATGTGTTTCGTGCGCTTGTGGAATTCCGGATTGTGAATCAGACGAATCGCGCTCTGGTTATCGACATATAATTTCGTCGGTTTGTCTCGCAGGTACCCTAATTCGCTCAACAACGCGCGTAGCCACACGGCTTCTTTCGTTGCTGTGGATGCCGCGATATACTCTGATTCCGTCGTACTCATCGATACGAGTTTTTGTCGCTGAGACGACCACGTTACAATCCCGTTTGCCATGCAAAACGCGTAACCCGTCGTCGACCTTCTGGTCGCTATGTCGCTCGCGAAATCTGCGTCCGAGTATCCAACGAGTTCGACCCCCGTCTCCGATGCTCGGAATTCGATTCCCATATTCACTGTCTCTATCAGATACGCGATGATGCGCTTCACTGCTCGCCAGTGACTCTCATTATGCTCGTTCAGAAATTTACTGACCGAATTGACCGCGTATGCAATGTCTGGACGTGTTACTACCGCGAGAAACATCAACGATCCTACTGCCTCGCGATACGGCACTACTTGCCTTTCGGTCTCTTCTGGTTCTACCGGATGCAATATCGTATGAGGATCCGCCGGTACGGAAACCCCTTTTGCTCGACTCATCCCGAATTTCTCGATGACTTTCTTCGCGTAGGCCTCTTGATGTACGAACATCGACTTTGACTCGCGATCTCGACTTATTTGCATCCCGACGAAGCTACTGCAATCCCGATAGTCATTGCGATAGTAATCCTGCTCAGTACGAGAGGAACCGCAGGTTCGGACATTTGGTTCACGCACTCGGTCGAGCGGCCGGTGGTGCGAAGCTACCATCCGTGGGATTATGCCTGAACGCCTCTAAGGCCGTATCCTCTCTAGTCAAAGGTGGCAATGATATCTCTAGGAGTCTCGTGAGTCGAAAGGCTCAAAACAATGTGACACACTACTAGGCGGCCGGTCCTCGCGGTCCGGTCGTCGCACGAGCCCGGTTTGCCGTACGGCGCCTCTACTATCTACTATCTAGCGAAACCACTGCCAAGGGAACGGGCTTGGAAAAATTAGCGGGGAAAGAAGACCCTGTTGAGCTTGACTCTAGTCTGGCACTGTAAGGAGACATGAGAGGTGTAGCATAAGTGGGAGATGGCAACATCGCCGGTGAAATACCACTACTTTCATCGTTTCCTTACTTACTCTGTTATCCGATTGTTATCTCCGATTGTTATCTCGAATTCTTTACTTAACTCGCTGATAATTTTCGCGATTACATTCGCAGACTTCGCTGCAATTATCCCGTCGTCTACGAACAGCGCGAGGTACACTTTGCACCCGTCATAGGTACCGACATACACGCATTTGTCCGCATTTGTCTCTTTCAGGTTGAAACGTTTTAGAGCACTCGCGATTTTCAGATACCAGCAGCGCGGTGCCTGCTTGAGTCCGTACAGTGCCTTCTTGAGAAGGCACACCACTTTCTCCCGACCCTCGTTGACTTCCAGTCCCGTTGGAATCTCCATCCTGACGTCCTCGTCCAGGAGTCCATGGAGAAACGCAGTTCGGACATTGAATTGTGCTGCTTCTAGGTCTTCTTCCGTGATGATCGCTAGGAGTACTCGGAGAGAGTCGTACCTCACGACCGGTGAGAACGTCTCCGAATAGTCCTCGCCTTCTCGCTGCATGAAACCTCTGGCACACAGCCGTGCCTTGAATCTGACCACGTTTCCTTCCGTGTCGCGTAGGATTTTGAAAACCCATTTGGAGTCTATGGTTTTTCCGCCTGGGATTCTTGGCACTATCTCCCACGTTCCGTTCTTTCGATGTGCATCGAGCTCATCCTCGATGGCTTCCGCCCACTGAGTAGCCTCTGGACCTGATACAGCTTCTTGATACGTCGCTGGAGTATTGTATTCCACGAGGCACAGCTCGTACCTATCCGGTTGACTAATCGTCGCTCGATCGCGCAACGCCCTTGCTACCGACGCTTTTTGCTCCTGCTGTTGTCGAACGTCCTCGATAATTTCTACCTCGTCTTCTTCGACTCTCCCTGCTGCTTGTCCCGCTCTCGCGTTGTCGGCGGCCACATCGTCTGCTCCTGCGTTACCGACGACAGCTCCGTTTCCGTCTTCTGCATCCTGATAGTCTTCTTCTTCGATCTCGCTCTGCATCGGCAGTGTGAGTTCGACCTCGGACACTGGTACCTCCGATCCCACTCCACTCTCTCGTTCGTTGAACGCCACATGCCTAGAAACAGATACAACTTTCGTGACAGGATCGTAACACCTGTAGTTCGACGATTCACTGTCGTATCCAACGAGGATCATCTTCTTCGCTCGAGGATCAAATTTTGTGAGCTTCTGTTTCGGCACGTAGACGTAGGCGTCGGAGCCGAAGATTCTCATGTGGCGAAGATCTGGTTTCTTCCCCGTCCACATCTCGTACGGCGTACGACTTCCGCCCTTTCTCGACTGCCCAGTCCTGTTGAGTGTGTAGACCGCTGTAGCAGTTGCTTCCGCCCAAAGATGCGACGGCAGCTTTCTCGCCTGCAACATCGTTCTCGCTGCTTCTACTATTGTGCGATTTTCTCGCTCCGACTTTCCGTTCTGTTCCGGAGTATATGGAGCCGTGGTCTCGAGCGTGATTCCCCTCTCCTTCATGTACTCGCTCATCCTCACGTTACGGTACTCGGTACCGTTGTCCGTACGTAGCGTTTTCATCGTGCGCCCGAACTTGTTGTTCACCAGACGCTCGAACTCCTTGAATCGCTCGTAGACGTCTGACTTTTGACGACTGAAGTACACGACTCGAAAATTCGTCGCGTCGTCCTTGAAGAGTACGTAGTAATCATCTTCTTCGCTCCTCCCACCGACTGCACCGACATTGGTCCGCACACGTCGCTGTGGATGACCTCTCCGGGTTTGCTCGCCGTCTTCTTGCTCTCTCTCTGGAACGGAAGTTTGTGTAGTTTGCCGAATTGGCAAGCCTCGCAGAAGAAATCTTTAGCGTTCTTCAGGGTTACCCCCTCCACTAGCTCTCGATTCACCAACTCGGTGAGTGCTCGCTTGTGTATATGGCCGAGTCGCTCGTGCCACATCTTAAAGTCCAGTGCTGTCACGTTGACCTCTCGATTTTTCTTCGGTCTTCGGAAATACATTCGATACAGCCCGTTGTCCTGTTTAGCTCCAGTTGCCTCGACGACGCCTCCTCGCGTTATCTCTACGATTCCACTTTCGAATTCTACTTTGAACCCTTTGCTCGTGCAGGCTCCGACTGAAAATAGATTTCGTGTAACACGAGGTACGAGTAGCACATTCTCGATGGTACCACTTTCCCATTCGCCATTGACGAACTTTTCGATGCGGATTCTACCAACGCCTGCCACCTCGCATACCCCGTCATCGCCCAGCATGACAGTTTCTCCTTTTGCCGGCCGAAGCTCCTCAATCCAGTCGCGACGCGACGTGACGTGTTCCGACGCTCCGCTATCGGTGATCCACACGTCCTTCTTGTCAGCGTCCCGCAACCATCTGGACTGCTCGGCCGAAGGTTGTTGTTTTCGATCCTCCACTACTAGTGCTCCCGTGCTTTCTTTCTGCGACTGAACTACGAACGCGCACCCGCGGCTCGACTGACCTTTGTTATTGTCGTTACTGTCGCCGTCCTTCTTCCGCTTCTCGCACTGACTCGCGTAGTGTCCCTTTTCCTGGCACCGAAAGCACTCGATATTCTTTTTCGACTTTTTCTTTTTCGTGTCTCTGTCCTTTGAACGCGCACCGTCTTTCGAACCGCCTTTTTTGGTAACCGCCAACGCACTCGTTGTATCACCGTCCTCTCTGTCGTTCGAATCTTCCCGTATGAGTCTTTCTAGCAAATACGCGATCGTCTGACGCGCCGGGTCCACGCTATCCCACGCTGTCCTGAACACGTTGAACTTCGGCGTTAAGCTCGATAGAATTTTCGCGATCACTGCCGCGTCGGAGATCCTTTCTCCGAGATCTATCAACTGCCGCGCCATGTTTTGTACCGCACTTACGTGCTGAATGGCCGTGTCTGTCGGACCCATCTTGTAGGAATAGAACCTCTGCGTTAACGCGCCGACGTTCGATGCCGATTTCTGTTCGTGCACTGTGATGAGCTTGTCCCACATTTCTTTAGCGGTACCACACACTAGCACACTCACAACTTGTTCGTCCTCCATAGCTGACGCGATAATCGCCGTTGCTTTGGCATTGTCTTTTATCCACAGTTTCGTAAGTGTAGCATTTTCACCATCCTGGTTCGCTGGCTTCGTTCTGGTACCGTCGACCACGTCAAATATCTCGTTCGCCATCAGCACTGCCGATATTTGAAATTTCCACGCTTGGAAGTTTCTCCCGTCGAACCGCTTGACCGATCGTACCAACGCGTCACTCGACATCTTCGAGCAACGACGAGAACTCTGATCACGTGAACGCTGAAGCCAGGAAAACGAGGACTACGCGTACACCGACGCGCGCGATACGCCACGCTCGAACGTATTTTCTCGCGAACTCGTTTTCCCCGATGCCCGAGATTCGACTCGCTTAGATCTCGGCCTGAACACCCGCGTCGCGATCACTTTTCCTTTGTCCTTCGGCCACGTGCCTTGCTCGCACGCGATAACGGCGTCCTCGAGTCACAAGCCCGCACGCTTCTACTTCCCGCGCTTCCGCGATCTCGATACTCTCTCACTAGCTAATTCCTTTCCAGCAAGACTACACTCACAACGGCTACGTTGCCTGGGCCCATAACCTGATGAGGCAAAGTTGCGATAGTTTTGCGAAAGGAGAGGAGCTCGACGTAGGAGAATATATTTAACGTCTTAGTTTGAAATATGAGCTTTATTCCGATACACCTCGTGCTATCTGAACGGTAGTTCGCTTGTAACTGACCTTCCCCGTGGGGACGCTAACAGAGCACGTGATATGAAGATGCTCGGCCTCGCTCGGCTTCTCTTGTGTATATTCGTTACCGCTGTATGGCGCGCGCATTAAATGCGATGACCCGTCTCAACAGACACTTCCGACCGTTCCCTTGTAAGATATAAAATCAACGTCTATCATAAATAATATAGTGGACTCGATTCAATTAATATTTTAACTTGCCTACAATACGAATTGCGCTACAGATCACTTTCTCGTTCTTTTCAACTTTTACAAGACAGTAATTTATAAGACATTTACAAGACAGCATATGCATACGTGTGTGATTTTGGATGCACCTTCTAATATATAATATTATATGATATATTGATGATCACACACACATACATACACACACACTATCTGTCACGTACTACGTTAACGCGAGCGTTACTTCTGTAGTAACTTATACGATAATTCCTCCACGTAAGGGCCAAAGTACATATGACAGTAGTAGTCGTGGACGTAAGTAACGCACAAGCTTTGGCGTATCCTGATTTGTCAGGTCGAGGACTACGACCGTCGTATACCGCTACGCCATGTTATGTGCTTTGGCTCTAAATGAGTGAATTAATAGTTGCTTTCCATTTACATCAAAACTCAGATAATTCTCACTTGTGACGTCATAACTCAGTTAAATGCACGTTCTTTTTGCTGGCAAGTGAAATTCAACTGAGTTTTTATCCACAATCGAGACCATGTGCTTTAATGAATCTAATAAACTCACATTAAAAGTGAGGCTATGGACCTGTATTATTATACGATAGCTTTGTCACCAAAATAAGCAGGTAAATACAAAATGACATATCTTACCTGAGTATAAAATACTCACATATCTGAGTGACTCAGATCACTTGAGTGTAAAGGCTATTCTACAATAGCGTAAACGTAGGTGTAGGGTTGTAGGAGTAGTAGTAGTCGTAAGTGTTGTACAAAATGTTTTCACGTTTATATTTCTATTTCGATAAAAAGAATGATAGCGGCGTGGTCACGTAAATAATAGCACTCGATTGATTAGCTCTTACGTTTTACATCTTCGTAGTCGTGAAAGATGAAATTTGACCATCTTCCATAACACGCTTTACAAACGGTAGTACTACTTTACAACTACCCCTACAACCACTTGCAACTACGTTTACGCTATTGTAGAATGGCCTTAAATGGAAAGCAACTATTGTAAGTTACTACAGAAGTAACGCTCTCGTAAACATAGTAAACGGTCATGACTATCACTACATATCTCCGACCCGCTGATATTTTGCCTCTTGTGACACCCACATCCTAATTTCGTGGCACTTCGATCCTTGCGTGACGCGACCAAAATTCGGAATTAAACGATCGTACTTAGTAATATTTAACGATGAAAGACCACGGTGTTACGCGCGAACGCGATATGTATTTCTAGGTTATATGACTGACTGACAGCGCGCTGTCCGCGCAAACGCACTGAGCGACGAGCGCGCACGTACGCGTATATGCTGTCGCTTTTCAGTGTAGCAACACTGTCATGGAGGGGACCCGGGGGGACGCTCGACATGTTCTCAATTGCCATCTATCGAGGCAAAAAGCAACCATACGGCGACGACGACGACGACGACGACGTTTCTTAATTGTAAAATTTACCATTTCAGACTTTGCATCGTAATATCTCCGCTCGTAGGGCACGTAGCGGAAAAATAAAAACACCCTTATTTGTAAATCGACCCAAGCTATCGATCAAGCCTACTTAGAACTTGATCCGTTCACTCGTTATTGAGATCTCAAAATCTCGGGTACTCGCAACTCGTGCGTTCGCGTAAATGAGTCATGGTGCGTCTCGCTCCGCGCGTACTTGGCGCAAGACACTACCGTGTCTCTTGATGATAGCTTCTGCGAAGGGGGATCGGAAATCCATGTCTGCGGGAAGAACTGTGGATACGAACAATAATAGTGGAGAAAGTACTGCGCAGGAGGGTGACTGCGAGGTCTACGTGAAACGGCTGGGATTCGATGGATCACACAATTCATGGATACACAAGGACAATGTAATTTAATTCACAAACAAACTGCATTTATTTTTTTAACATATATAAAAAATATACAGAATAATAATAAATTTCTTTCGCCAGTATATAGAATAACAATTAATGTAATTTAAATCGACCGTGACTGGCAATATATAACGTCTTTTCCGATATGAACATAGAAAAACTGTGAGCCAACTTGATTTGTCGGATTTACACAGCACTTTTCGGCTCAATCGAGACATTATTAATTTCGACCATGGCTTTTGGTCAGTTGATGTAATTTCTAAATTAAATAGTTTAAATTTTTATTGCGAAAAAATACTACCCCAGCCAGGGTTTGAACCTGGAACCTCCCGTATACCGTGCGGGTGTCGTGCCAATTCGACCACTGGGGCTGTGGTAATATTTTTATCGCAATAACAACTATAAGATGGAGCACTTTAATTGTTATTCTATATACTTTTTTTTTGACGGGGGGAAAATCCGCACGGATACCCCCTCCCCCGGAGAGGGGAGGGCGGTTATGTGGGACTCCAACCCATTAAAAACCCCCCGGCTGTCCCTCTCGGCACGTTTTACCTGACGGTGGGGGGGCAGCGGGAAACGCACTGATTTGTCCGCCACCCCCCCCCCCCGTGCCGTGCCCAGTTTTCCGGGCATCTCTAACTTCTGGCAGATGAGGGGGACGACGTCCCCATCCGCCACCCCTCCCTCCGGGGTTGTTTAGCGCACGGGTGCACGGCAGTCCCCGACCGCACACCCGCCCCCGGGGCGAGAGGGGGGAAGGAGTGTGTCCGCCGCCGAGACGACGGGTTCCCTCCCCCCTCCAGCGCATGCTCCGTTATAGCTCTTAGAGCCCAACTCCTCGCGATTCCGAAACCCCGTCCCCGATAGGGGGACGAGTGCCAGCGTGAGGGGACTAGAGGGAATGCCCAGAGCCGCCGTGCGACAACCGCGGTGCTCCCACCCCTAGAGGTGGGGAGCGGGCCTCGAACCACGAGGGTCGTAAGGCCCGCGGCAACCACGGTGCCCCCGGCGGATTGATACCCATTCCCCGGTCCCCCATCGTCATCTATCTTCCTCTGTCTCGGTGGCGGAGGAAGACGCGATTGGAAGGGGACGACGACCGCGTACGCGCGGCAATCGCGGTCCCTCGCCATCATCGCTCCCGCTGTCCCCCCCGTCGAACGAGGGGCGGTAACAGCGAGGAGGGGGTCACCACTTGCGCGACGGCGCAGAACGTATCGGCGCGGCGGCGGGGGGGATCGGCGTCTCCGGTTCCCCATTCCTCCACCCCCAGCCTGACGATGCCGGCTCCGTCGCGGCGATGGCGGTGGTGGCGGCGATGGTGGTTGTCCATCGCCGCTGTCCTCGCTGTCAGGAGGGGATATATGAACTTCACCCCTCCTGACGCGTTCAGCCGCCTCCTTCTGCGACATAACTTTGCCGCAGAAGGAGGTGAATGCCTTCCATTTAACCTCACCCTGAGCCACAACCGCCGCTAACAGGACGGCCGGGAGGGAGAGGTCGTCGCCTATTTCCGCCCGGAAGACTCGGCGCTCCTCCGCCCACGCCGGGCAGAACTCTAAAGTATGTTGCGCCGTGTCTACCTCCTCCGGGCAGTGGTGGCAGCCGGTGGTGCGCTCCTTTCCGATGCGACACAAGTACTCACCGAAACACCCGTGTCCGTCGAGCACCTGCGTCGCATGGAACGTCAGTCCGCGTCCCTTTCTCCCGATCCAGTCCCGCAGGACCGGCTGGACGGCCTCACGTACCCTCCTCCCCGAGACGAGCCGGGGGTCCAGAAGCTTGTCGTCCCACTCCTGGAGGAGGGTCTCCCTCTCTTGCCGCTTTAGCGCAGCCCTCGCTCTGGGCAGGACAAAGCCCACTGTTATTCTATATACTGGCTAAAGAAATTTATTATTATTCTGTTTATTATACACCGTTGACCGAAGTATCGGTGCTCCATCTTATAGTTGTTATTGCGATAAAAAATATTACCACAGCCCCAGTGGTCAAATTGGCACGACACCCGCACGGTATACGGGAGGTTCCAGGTTCAAACCCTGGCTGGGGTAGTATTTTTTCGCAATAAAAATTTAAACTATTTAATTTAAAAATTACATCAACTGACCAAAAGCCATGGTCGAAATTAATAATGTCTCGATTGAGCCGAAAAAGTGCTGTGTGAATCCGACAAACCAAGTTGGCTCACAGTTTTTCTATGTTCATATCGGAAAAGACGTTATATATTGCCAGTCACGGTCGATTTAAATTACTTTAATTGATAAAAAATATATATTAAATACAAAATATCCAATATACAAAAAATATGTATGACGTATGCGACATATTAAATGTTTGAAATATGAAATACATGTACGAGATCGATATCTTTATTAACATCCCTTCCAACAATATATTATACGTTACCATACATTACATTACATTGCATTGCATTGCATTGCATTGCATTGCATTGCATTGCATTGCATTGCATTGCATTGCATTGCATTGCATTGCATTGCATTGCATTGCATTGCATTGCATTGCATTGCATTGCATTGCATTGCATTGCATTGCATTGCATTGCATTGCATTGCATTGCATTGCATTGCATTGCATTGCATTGCATTGCATTGCATTGCATTGCATTGCATTGCATTGCATTGCATTGCATTGCATTGCATTGCATTGCATTGCATTTACATTACATTGCATTGCATTTACATTACATTGCATTGCATTGCATTACATTACATTGCATTGCATTTACATTACATTACATTGCATTGCATTGCATTGCATTGCATTACATTGCATTGCATTTACATTACATTGCATTGCATTTACATTACATTGCATTGCATTGCATTGCATTGCATTGCATTGCATTTACATTACATTGCATTGCATTTACATTACATTGCATTGCATTGCATTGCATTGCATTGCATTGCATTGCATTGCATTGCATTGCATTGCATTGCATTGCATTGCATTGCATTGCATTGCATTGCATTGCATTTACATTACATTACATTACATTACATTACATTACATTACATTACATTACATTATACTTCCGACGCTTTTTCCCCCGGTCTCGCTATCCGGAGGAGGGCTATCGTGGATTGACAGAACGCGAATTTAGGTTGAGAGACGAAGGTGGCCAGGTACTCAGGTAACGCGGGCGGGTGCCCGCGAAGGGTGGCCAGATAACCGTAATCCGATGGGCGCCAGGTGCGACAAGTCGCACCACCGTACGATACCTTATTCAACACAATATCCCAGGCGATACCTCAGGGCGTAGTTTCCTTTTTATGGAGATTTGGAGAGGAGACGTGACACAATTAATCATACACAATTAACAAAATAAAATAATATATATTTGAAATCGGTGATAGAAATGTAATCAGAGATAGAGTAACAGATTTTGAAATCAGAATCAGAGACAGAATAATATGTTTGAAGAAATAAGACAGATATCAGGAAACAGACTAATGTTTGAAGTCAGAAACGAGAAAGATACCGGAAAAAATGTAAAAACAAATGTTAGTGCGGCGAACCGCCTTCCGCGCAAACACGAATCACGAAGCACTCAAACATCGAATAACACGCACGACTTATTCTCACGCATACTCCCGAATCCGAAACGCACAACGACTCATTCTCACGCATACTCCCGAATCCGAATCCGAATCCGAATCTCACGCATACTCACGCAAACTTACTCTCACGCATACTCCCGAATCCTAAGCTCACGCAACGACCTCCGAGCATTACTCAACTCTTGGCGGTTGGCTTCGTCAGGCCGAACCGTCGGCCGACGATCGTCCTCGTCTCACGTTACCCAACTCTTTGCGGTTGGCCTCGCCATGCCGAACCCGCGACAGACGATCGTCCTCGCCCCGATCCACCAACGCAAAACGACCCGAATCGCGGACGATTCCGCGGCTTGCCACGCGAATCCCGAAATTTCTCGTATCACTCGCTCACGACGAAACCCGGTGATTCCACGGCACCGCGCCAGTCCCGACGACTCGACGGTCTTACCCAAGTACTCTACATTTACGCTAACATCCGCGACATAAATTCTACATTTACGCCAACATCCGCGACACAAATTGCACAAGCGACCCTAACATTTATCACGAATACCGTACACACAATACCAAATACGCAAAACTCATCCGCGACACAAATTGCGCAATAGCGGCTCTATTTACAAGAATACCGGACACACGCTAACAAATGCAAAAAGTGACTGTCGGCCGCAACGGTGTTCTCGGGGAGGGCTTACGTGGTCTCTACTTACGTGAGGATTCGCTCTCGGCGGGGCCCCTTAGTGAATTCCAATCTGGACTTCCCGACAAGGTGGAGCGCAAGTTAACAACGGGCGCTCTTCTCCAGGTAACAGATTGTGTCCGCTTTTCCAAGGTAACTGACAGCGCGATACAAAACGGGGCCAGCGCCTCGAGCGAATCCCCTACCGGGGGACGCCAGAGTGGTGACCTTACAAAACGATGTCCCACGAAGAGCCTCCGGATCGGTCGTCGAAGGATGCTTCCCTCGCTCGGTCCGGCACGACAGTGCTGAGACGATGGCTCGCCGGGATCGCGCCGGTTTCCCGCGCCTGCGCAGTGGCGCACCGCCCGCCGTGTCCGCCGATCCGGGCGCCGCACCCTGCGCCTAGCGCCGCTTCTTCCGGCGGCGCCACTCGAACTATCTTTGCCCTGACGCGGTCCCTTTAAAAAATCCGGCTGTCCAGGCCGCGATTATCTGGCCGGTGTTACGTGGGCCAGGCTGGCCAGGCCATGGCCACGTCCACCGGCAGCCCCTCGGGGTGGCGGCCACAGGGCCGTGCTTCGGCAGGGCGTCCCCCAGGGTCCTTCAGTTTCCAACTTCTGCAGCGACCGAACTCAGAATTGGATCTCGTACGGCGGGCCTTAACGTTGCGCTTGCGGGGAGGTCCGGGCGCGACCCGACCGACAACCATGTCCCTCGGCCGTTTCTCTGGCTGGGTCTTCTGATTTCTCCCTCGTTGCGACTCAAAGTCGTTACATAGAGACACGGTCACCACCGGCGATCCCCTTAAAATAATCTCAGTAACGCTAATTATAATTATTAATACGAATTGCCCTCCCCCGCTCCGAGCGAGGAAGCACTCCCGGCCTTCCCCTCGGCCGAGCCCGTCCGGGTGGCGGACGCGATTTGTCACGTCACAACTACACTATGCTACATTACACTACGTTACGGAGGGTATTCGATAATGTCCCCACGGTAATGAATTGGTCGAATCGGGTATAATGTAACGCTTGTCATCGTGCGGACTCAGAGCGATTTTCGTCTCGCGGATGGTGTACACTTCATGCCATTTCGATCTTATACAGGACTGCTATCGCGTTATTTCAATCTCGTCGTTCAGACACCGCGTGTAATCGTCGAACGTTATAGTACGCGCTACGACGTTACTCTTGACGCCTTTTGCTTTTTTAGTGTCTTTTTTACCATCCACCCTCAACGCGTATATCTTCGCTCTGAGCCCGACGAATTGATCGCACCATTGTTTTCATCTTTCATTAAGCCCGGCATCTTCTTGTTCGCAAGCGGTATACCATACGCGTTGTTAGTCGGATAATCGCTCGTGTCGAATCTGTAGATGTCGCGTTTCATCGTCTCGTAAACATTCTCGCACTCGATGTGGTATATAAGGTTGTCCGGATTAGTGTACATAATTTTGCATTTGTCGCGATACAGTGGTAACATATACTTGTAGTGAAATTTATATAAACAGACTTTCGATACATCGAGTATACACATGCCCACGTAGATCGGTTTGTTGAATTTTACCTCGAGTTTACGCAATTCAACGGCGACTAGATTGTCTGAAAGGACACTTCGACTGTGAAAGTTTGGTTTCGCGATTATCGTCTCCGCACCGTATCGTCCGTCCCACTTTGTTAATAATTTTACATCGACGTGATTGCGCACATTCTCCATAGTTTTGCCGAATACCGCGTTGTTAATTAATTATACAAAGTCTTTTCAAAATCGTTTTTTGCTTGCGTTCTAAATTTTTTATTAAGTTTGTGCGCGAACGGTCGAATGAGTCGCGATAGGAGAAGGAATCTCAAATTAATTGTTCAAGTCTTTTAAAAAGTCAATGTCTATAATGCAATTAGGTATTTACAATATTTACACAGTTTAAATCGCGGACCACGGAAACCGCGCGTGCGAAGGCGCGCGAGAAAGGCGTGTTTGCGCGACTAGATTGCAGGCGCGGGCGAATGCACGCGGAAGAGGCGGTCTTTTGAAGCACGAGTTAAGTATCGCAAGCAGCGAGAGAACACTCGAATACGCGGAATCGGAAATTTCGACTAATTCACTCAGCGTACTGTTAACGAGTGGCGTCTCGCGCTCGGGAGTCCGGGGCTTTATCCCCACGACTTTAGAATTTTCGCGAATCCTCCAAACCCCCGGTAACGAGACAAAAATTCTGCTGAGCCAATCAGCGGCCGACACTCCGACAGTTTCGTATTTAACGAATGTCAAGTTTCTCTCGAGTTCAGCCACCGATCGGCTGTTTGGAAACATTGCTCGCTCGCTTTGTCTCGGGCGTATGCCTCGCGCACCGAGTTCCCGAAACAAAGGAGCGAGTCGGTGTAGGCAAAAACTAAACTGTTATTCTGCCCTTCTAGTTTACCCAGGAATTCACGGGCATTTCGGCGAACGAATGTATACTTAGCATGAAATTTAGCCGACTTTAAACGGAAGGGCAGAATTAGACTGAAAATGATTTAAGGGAATTGATTCGACAGTTCGTTCGATCTCGAACATTCCGCCCGCCTCGTATGGTGCAACCGACGAATGACCATACTGCGGTACGTCGCACGCGTCTGCTGTAGTACCGCTGCAATCGAGCACGCGCCGAGAACGTGAACGCGTATAACGCGCTTGGCCGAACGCGATGGAACGCAAGTCGTCTCGCAACACACGCGGGAGAATGTGATGTACGTTATATGTGCGAATCTTGGAAGGGACTTTCTTTATTTTTGTTAGCCTTTCTCTAGCGCGACGGTGGAATCGGCGTTACGCTGAGGAGGCTCGCTTCTCGCAATTGGCGAGCTTACAATGGATAAACTATTAAAGATAAATTACAAAGAAATTTGGAGCGATAGGCAATTACTAAGTAGAATGTACAGAGAGAGTGTACTTATCGGGCGTCATCCTCAGGCGCGGCGCTCACGGGGAGGAGGACGAGCTTACTCACGGGCCGGGTAAAGCGCGAGGTAGCCATGCGGACGGAGACTACGCGAACGTGGCCGCAGCTCCTCGATTCTAGCTAGGGGCCATTTCGTCGGTGGGGTTGTTTCGCTTCGCAAGAGGCACAATCGGCCGGCTTGAATCTCCTCGCTAGCTTTAAACCATTTTGGACGGTGCGCTAGCGTGTGGAGATATTCTTTTGACCACCGGTCCCAGAACTGATCTCTGATACCCTGCAGTAGCTGCCACCGGGAGAGACAGCTCGTCGACTCCTCGGCCAGGGACGGTTCTGGTACGGCGTTGAGTGCCGAGCCGATGAGGAAGTGGCCTGGCGTCAGCGCGGTGAAGTCCTCCGGGTCATCCGATAGGGCTTGGAGCGGACGTGAGTTCAGGCACGCTTCGACCTGCGCGAGAACGGTGGCCATCTCCTCGTACGTCAGTTTTGCGTCGCCTATTACCCGCCTCAAGTGGAACTTCATCGATTTGACGGCCGCCTCCCAGATTCCGCCGAAGTTAGGCGCAGCCGGGGGATTGAAATGCCACTGTATTCTTTCTTCGGCGAGGCGTGCGGCTATGCGTCGGCCTTCCTGGTCACTCGCGGAGAAGAGGGCTCTCAGCTAAGCGTCAGCTCCAACGAAATTCGTCCCGCAATCGCTATAAAGCGCGCGACATAGACCTCGGCGGGCGACGAATCGGCGTAGTGCGGCCAGGAAGGCGTCAGCGGAGTAGTCCGACGCCACATCTAAATGAACGGCTCTGGAACTTAAACAAATGAAAACCGTAATAAAGGCCTTGGCTGCGTGCTGTCCTCGGCCTTTGGACGTCCGCAGCCAAACCGGACCGGCATAGTCGATGCCCGTATTTAGAAACGGACGAGCCGGTGTCACCCTGGGCGGCGGCAGGTCCCCCATGAGCGGTTGCGGTGAAGCCGCCCGCCATCGCAGGCAGGTCATGCAACGGTGGATGCAGCGCTTGACAAGGGAACGGCCTCGTGGTATCCAGAATTCCTGCCGGATGGAACCCAGCGTCATTTGCACGCCCCCGTGCAGCGTCCGTCGATGGTGAGCTTCGATGACGAGTCGCGTGAAATGGGACTCACTCGGCAGGATCACTGGGTGCTTTGCGTCGGGAGTTAGAAGAGCGTGCCGGAGTCGTCCACCGACTCGCAGGACACCTTGCTCATCCCGAAGCGGATTTAATTTCGCGATGCCACAGAGCGCCGGCAGCTGCTCGCCCTTTGAGATCGCTCTCAGCTCCTCGCTAAATGCAGCTTCCTGCACCCCTCGGATCCAGCAACGTCGTGCCTCGTCGAGCTCGGAAGACTGGAGCACGAACGGGATCTCGAAATTGGCCTGAGAGTCTGCGACGGTCCTCCGCCGGGGCAATCGTCGCAGCCAGCGACGACACCAGGCAGTCCGCCGCAACAGTCGTTGTAGAGAGGAACATCCTGTCAACTCCGGAGGCTCGTCGATCTTCTCCGTGGAAGTGGCTGCAGCGTGCACATTTGTCCGCCGATCCGGCAGGTCAGCGGGAAGCTCGGTCGCTTGAATGGCGGTCCACGGGCTGGATTCGGTTTTGAGCCACGATGGTCCTTGCCACCAGAGCGGGTGGTTCACCAGCTCCTCCGGGGATATGCCGCGCGAAGCGCAATCGGCGGGGTTTTCTCGCCCGGGAACGTGGTGCCAGATTGCGTCAGGCAGCGTCGTCTGGGTTTCGCTCACTCGGTTGGCCACGTAAGTTTTCCAAGATGATGGGTGTCCGCGTATCCAACCCAGCACCACCTTGGCGTCCGACCACAGATGCGAAAGGACATCCTTTGCTTCGAGGACTCGCTGCGCGTGCTCCGCGAGTCTCACAAGCAGGGCGGCGGCACTCAGCTCCAAACGAGGCAAAGTCACCTGTTTCAGTGGAGCGACTTTCGTTTTGGCCTCGAGTAGCCTCACTTCTATCTCTCCGTCTCTACTTTCGATCCGTAGGTAGACGACGGCGGCATAGGCTCGCTCCGAGGCATCGGCAAAGCCATGCAATTCCAGCCGGCAGTCCTCGTATCTGCTCGTCAGCCAGCGCGGGACGCGGATGCCCTCCAGGGAGGGGAGGTCAGACTGGAATTTTCGCCAGTCTCGGACATCCTCTTCAGGGAGCGGCTCGTCCCAGTCGATCCCCAACAACCACGTCGACTGGAAGAGGATCTTCGCGCGCACCGTGACAGGGGCGAGCCACCCTAGAGGATCGAACAGTCTCGCTGTCAGCGAGAGGACTGTTCGCTTGGTGAACGTTTCCGTCCGGATCAACTGCGTCGTATAAGAAAATTGATCGTCATGCGGGTGCCACCGCAGGCCCAAGGTCAGATGGCTTTCACCCGGTTGCCATCCTCGAGGCTCCCTCAGTAGTCGATCCTCCACCGGCACGTCCTCCAGGAGAGCCTCGTCATTGGCGGACCACTTTTTCAGCGGGAAGCCGCCCGCCGTGCAGATTTGCTCCAGCTGTCTCCGCTTCTCTAAGGCGGCAGCTAGAGTTTTCGCCCCGGAGATCACGTCGTCCATGTAACTGTTCTCCTACAGAACGCTTGCTCCCTCCGGAAATCGATGCCTCTCATCCTCGGCGAGCTGGTGCATCGTACGAATTGCCTGATGTGGAGAACAGGCCAGGCCGTACGTAACGGTGGTGAGCCAATACTCTAGTATAGGCTCTCTGGGATCAAACCGCCAGAGAATCCTCAGCAGGTCCACATCCTCCTGATGGACGTCAATCTGCCGATACATCTTCTCGATGTCAGTGGCGAAGACGAATCGGTGGCGGCGCCATCGCAGAAGAACGTCCGTCAGCGCCGGCAGCAGGTTGGGCCCGACCATCAGGTGCTGATTTAACGAGGCCCCGGATGGCACGGTAGCTGAGCCTTTAAATATCACCCTCAGCTTGGTCGTAGAGCTCGTCGCCCGCATAACGCCGTGGTGCGGCAAGTAGCAAACGCGAGTCCCGACTAAGTCGTCGGCGTGAATTGGCGTCATATGCCCCAGCTCAGCATATTGTTTCATAAAATCCACGTAAATCCACGTACGCGGCATGAAGGGCGGCATCCCGCGCGAACCGGCCCTCCATACTTCGCAGCACTCGCTCGGCCACGCGACGCGTTCCGGAAAGGTCCGGTAGCGACGAGACGAGAGGAAGGCGCACTACGTAGCGTCCATCGGTCCGGCGCAAATGCGTCCGGACAAAATGTTCCTCGCACTCGACCTCCTCTTTCGAGAGAGCCACTGTTTTCGACGGAGCTTCCTCCTGCTCCCAAAACCGGCGCACCACGCTCACTAGATTTTCCTCGATCCGGCATTGGTGCGTGTACGCGACGTGCCCGGATACTGAATCGCCGATCACTCCCGAGAGGATCCATCCCAACGCCGTGTTCTGTGCGACAGGTTCGCGCGGCCCTTCCTTCCGGAGTCCTTCGCTAAGAATCGACGCGTAAATGTCGGCGCCGAGGAGCACCTCGACCGGATCCGACAAACAGTAATCCGGGTCCGCTAATTCCAATCCGCGAAGGTGCGGCCAGGCAGCCGCGCCGGCTTCGATCCCGCCGGTATATACTGTGAGTCGCGGAAGCACTAGAGTGGATATCGTAAATGAATGTCCTTTGTTCCGCGAGGATATAGTCATCGAAACTCGACCTCGGGCTATGCCCGATTTCTGCCCGCTGACCCCGAAGACTGTGACCGCTACTGGAGAGCGAGGCAGTCTCAGCTGTTGCGCGAGTCGCTCCGAAATCATCGACGATTCCGAGCCTTGGTCTATCAGGGCTCTTACGGTGTGCCAGCTACCGTGGCGATCGGCTACGCGGACGCGAGCGGTAGCAAGAAGCACCGCCACCGGTTTGACGTGCGATTCATTTGCTATGTGCGACGTCTTCGCGGCCACGAGTTCGCGGCACGCGTCGTGGAGAGACGAGTGATGACGCGCCCCGCACGCGTAGCAGTTTTTCTTTACGGCACAGTCATTCAATTTGTGCTTCCCGAGGAAATAGGCACAACCCGTTATCATCGACGTATCGCTTCCGCTCGACGGCCGTCTTCTTCTTGTAGTCGTCGCAGAACATAAGTATATGCTCTTTCTGGCAGAGGGAACATCGGCCACGCTTGGCCTCGTTCTTGTTATCTTGTTTTCGGGCTAGATGACTCCGCGTCGATTTCTGCGTTCCGTCGCTCGCCTTGTTCGCGGCACCGTCGGCTTTCACGGGGAGCATCGACTCCAACGTATGTAACCGCCGGTCGAGGAATTGTTCGAGTACTCCATACGACGGAGGTTCACTAGCGGCACTTATCGAATTCTCCCACTCGCGACGCGATCGCGGATCCAGAAGTTCGACGGCGAGATAGACGAAGAGATCCTCGCTTCGGCCTATAGTCCGACCGATGCTGTCTAACGAGCTTACCGTGGCTTTTATGCCATGAAAGATCTTTCGCAACTCTACGACCGACTCGCTCTTCATCTTCAGCAAGGCGATGAAGTTCGCGAGATATGCTCGCACTAGTAACCGCTTATTCTCGTAATACGCGCTTAGAGTTTTCCACGCGCTCTCGTAATTTTCGCCCGTTGTCGATACGTCGCGAATAAGGAGTTCTGCCTCACCTTTTAAACAGGACTTCAGATAATGTAGTTTTTCCACCTGCGTGGTGGCTGACAATGAGTCCTTCCCTAAGATGGATTGGAACAAATCGCGGAACGAGGGCCAATCCTCGTATTTGCTGGAGAAATGCGGCAGCTGAATACGAGGAAGAGTGGTGCGCGGAGTCGACTCCGGTGGACCGGACGGTCCGGCGGTCTCAGCGGCGCTCTGCTCCTTGGCTTTTAGGATCCGGATGGCGTCCAAGAACGCTCCCTTCTGCTGCAGGAAGGCTTCCTCGGCTACCGTCGGCAAGTCCTGCTTTCGATAGTCGAGCTTATCGAAAGCCTTCTGCGATTTTAAAAGCAATTGTTCGTGCTGCGCCTCAAACTTCGCCCAGTTCGCTTCCAGAGCTTGAAGGCGCGCTTCGGCCAACCCCAACGTGATCTTCGTCGGCCCCGACTTCTTAAAGTTCTCGTACGCGCGCGAAATGCGGCCGTACAGCTCGTTCTGGGAGCGGACAATTCCCTCTACTTCGAGACTCATGTCTTCTACCCGGCGGTCACGAGAAGCTCACCAGGTCCCTCACTCACACACGTCACGAATACCGGTCAAGCAGATCCGGCTCGAAGGACCATAAAATGTGCGCGAACGGTCGAGGGAGTCGCGATAGGAGAAGGAATCTCAAATTAATTGTTCAAGTCTTTTAAAAAGTCAATGTCTATAATGCAATTAGGTATTTACAATATTTACACAGTTTAAATCGCGGACCACGGAAACCGCGCGTGCGAAGGCGCGCGAGAAAGGCGTGTTTGCGCGACTAGATTGTAGGCGCGGGCGAATGCACGCAGAAGAGGCGGTCTTTCGAACCACGAGTTAAGTATCGCAAGCAGCGAGAGAACACTCGAATACGCGGAATCGGAAATTTCGACTAATTCACTCAGCGTACTGTTAACGAGTGGCGTCTCGCGCTCGGGAGTCCGGGGCTTTATCCCCACGACTTTAGAATTTTCGCGAATCCTCCGGACCCCCGGTAACGAGACGAAAATTCTGCTGAGCCAATCAGCGGCCGACACTCCGACAGTTTCGTATTTAACGAATGTCAAGTTTCTCTCGAGTTTAGCCACCGATCGGCTGTTTGGAAACATTGCTCGCTCGCTTTGTCTTGGGCGTATGCCTCGCGCACCGAGTTCCCGAGACAAAGGAGCGAGTCGGTGTAGGCAAAAACTAAACTGTTATTCTGCCCTTCTAGTTTACCTAGGAATTCACGGGCATTTCGGCGAACGAATGTATACTTAGCATGAAATTTAGCCGACTTTAAACGGAAGGGCAGAATTAGACTGAAAATGATTTAAGGGAATTGATTCGACAGTTCGTTCGATCTCGAACAAGTTCTATATAATCGCGGAGCCACGGAGATTGCGAAAATTCCAATACGCGGTGTATTTTTGTAACGCGAAGACCGTGATGCGTACACTGTTGCAAGTTACGGTAATGGATGACGTAACGCTTCTTATTGTATAAAGTCGCGAGAAGTTTGTCCTGTCGCTTACCGGGTGGCTTATCGCTCGTCGGACAAAACGGTAGGTCACTATGCGCATCGTGCAGATACTGTGGATACTCGAGATCGACTTCGAGAATATAACCCGTGGGTGAATCCGAAGCGATCGCGCTCACGTCGAAATCCGAGATGTCGTCGATCCATCGAAAATTCATGTAAGGTAGCGGTTGACACATTGCCCAACCGTACAAGTTATTTACATCAAAATACATGAGATATGACGATGATTTCGATGGATCGTCAGACGACGTGTACTTGTTATTGGCTTGCGCGTATCTACCGGAACATTGACTGAGGCCGCCGCGAATACCACGTTCGATAAACATTACCATATTAATGTCCGTGAGCAGTTCGAAATTTATGCGCGTATGTTTCAGCATGGCGTCCCACGTGAAACCTGGCAAAGTATAATAATGCGCAGGATCTAATCCATAACTTTTTATGCTACTGTCGCGGAAATTTTCAAATATGTCGGCCAATAACAAGACATCGGTCTTTAGATACAGATCGCTGTATTCACCCAAGGTTTGAATAGAGAACCGTCGCCAGACGTTCGCAGCGTGCTCGTAATCGCTCTCAGATACAGTGTCACCGGTCAAGGAACTATAAAACGATTTGCGTGGCGGTAAGCATGGGTCCTGCAGCTTGTCCACGCAATCCACGTATTCGTATGGAAATACACCTTTTCGCGTCAAAAGATCAAAATCCTCGATCGATAATTGTGAAAATTGAGAACATACATTTTTTAACTTATCTTTGCATAGAAAAGATGCTAATTTATCGAGGCTGCTACTCAGAAATTTATATAAATCGATAAACCGTAACTGTATACAATTTTTTGTGAGTGTGATTTTTTATCGGTATCTGTAACGTATTTTGTAAACGATATGTACTTTTTTTTTGTAATCGGCAGTACATTGATTGAGCCTTCAAACGCGGTTGCTATTTCCTTTATGATGAAATGTGAATCGTAACCCGATAAATTATGAAAAACTATGGGAATGTAATTAGAATTTTTGTAATTTAGGTTGCAGTTTGAATGTGCGGGACCTCTATAACGACCGGTTAGGTGGCAATGATCGCGTACCCGCGTGTCGTCTGGCGCGAATGGTTTCTCGCATATATGGCAGTGTGTTGCACTGCGAAATATCTCCCACTCGTCTGGCGTTAAATCTATCATGTGAACATTATTAGACAAGATAGACTTTACGCTATGGGCTAATTTCTCAAGCTCTCCGGCAAACCACGTGATGCAGTCTTTATCGCGACGAAATTGATACGCGGATAACGAGTCGTCGTACGAGCACCGCACGTAGTACCCGACGCTGAATACCTCATGGTGTTGGTAGGTACCGGTGTGACCGGAACAACGAATGGAATTGTTAAAATCATTAAATATAGCCACTTACTACTTGGGCTGAATTTACGGTCGCCACTGTATTTTCTGGATAGAATACAGAAACCTTTCTTTACTGCGTTGCCCCGTCCTTCCTTCTCGGCAAGATGGCTGTCGATTCACGTCGCAGGCGCGTTCAAGGCCGTCGGCCACGCCCTTGTTAAGCAAACGTATTTACGAGGATAGGATTTTCACTGGGGTCGCGAAATAATGCTTTTTGTTTATTATAAACAAATAATAGTTTATTCTAATGCTAGGTTGTACAGCAATCTCCTCTAACGTACGTATTCGCTCGATCGCGTGTTGCTACGTCGAGTTTTTATCGAAACGCCGTTATTTCGGTTAAAGCGGATCTTAACGATCAATATAAGCGCAATAGGATATCCCGTATCACGCACTCACTGCTTCTAATTAATATTCAATCACGCTACTGACGCTAGCGGATAACGGGATAAGACCGCCTTTGTTCGATTTGTATGACGAAACCGTGGTACGTGTTATCGTCTCGAAGCTTCGCGACGGACTGTCCGGGAGGAACGGGTCGAGTTCTCCCACCTTAGACTCACGCATGCGCTGAGTCCTCGTTTTAGGCGCGCAGCCTTCGCGCTCGCGGAACGCACCTTCGGGTGTAGATGGTACGACTCCATCTGCACTTCGCTTGCCGAGTCGTTGTTGGGACTCGGCACCTTTTCGTGAGATGCTACACTAAAGTGCAACGGCGCGACTTGGCTTTCGCACCCGCGTGAACCAAACGCGTCGCTGCACGCAAACTTCGCGCAAGCGAACTCAAAGTCACTCGATTATTATCGAGTGACTCTCAACGTCACAAAAGACGAATCCAATGTAAACCAGGTAAGTATTAATTTCTCTTTTCTTTCAGGTACCCAGGATCGCTATGGAATCGTCTCATCTAATCACCGGAGTCGGTGTAATAAAGGTAAGTATAAAAAGTAAGTATAACGCGGCTTAAAATTACCGCACGCATAATCGCGTAATAATGAATTTTTAAATTGACAGGGAATAATGTTTAAATATCAAATTAATGAATATAATATCAAATCGGCTCAATGCCGTCTAAAAGTGTAGAAAGTACATAAAAGTGTAAGAAGGTGTAACTGAATATAATGAAAATCATTGCTATTCGCAATGTTAAATAAATCTTTGCCTGGAACAACTCCATTTGGCTTGTTTCTCTTCCTCGAGAAGTAACTGTAAATAATATGTTGAAAATTCAATGAATTTAATGTATCTGCACCCGGAGTGCTAAAAGTGTAATAAAAGTGTAACCGCCTTCGTTGGCTCATCTCGCACGCTTATCCTAAGTCGTCGAGTGTAGAAAGTGTAAAAGTGTAGCACCTTTCGGTGACTCGGTCTCGCACGCTGAAATCTAACATGCAAGTGTAGAAAGTGTAATGGATGTAATGAAAAAGGTGTAGAGCCTTCGCTGGCTCGTCTCGCACGCTGAATCTGGAAACAGGTGTAGAAAGTGTCGAAAGTGTAGTTTAAGGTGTAGAGCCTTCGCTGGCTCGTCTCGCACGCTGAATCTCAGAAACAGGTGTAGAAAGTGTCGAAAGTGTAGTAAAAAGGTGTAACTCTTCAAAATGCTTTAAAATATTGCAAATAATGTAATCGAATGTTAATTGACCCCAAAAGGTCATTTCTGTAATGAAACCTTTAGATAAATTGAATAAAGTGTGAATTTAATTGTACTTGTGCACCGTGTGCATCTCATCGGCTGAAGGCCTTAATATCACTGTTTAATCGTTTGGAATGTTAATGAAACTTTATAAAATTGTTAATTATGTTATTTGGAATTTCTTCCATTCACAGATAATCTCTGCGTTCTTCGGTCGGCTTACGGCCTGTAAAGTGTAACTGATGTAGTGGAGTGTAATTGTGATTATCGCTCGAAAAAATTAAATAAAATATATGTTAATTCAGGAATATGTCCTGCTCGTTAGTAACGCTAAAAGTGTAGCTCGAATATAATGAATTAAAATGTTTAATAAGACCGTCACTCGCGGATCGGTCGTGGATCTATCTCCGCTCCTAAAATTATTATGTAGAGTGTGAATAGGGCGTATAGTGTAATTATGATCTCCGTATCTGGGAAACTTGTGAGTAATGGGAAAAATATTATGAATGAAACAATTATGTATTCTTTAAACTTCATGGTGAGCAATGTGGCTCTGACTCTACTTTATATGAATATACCAGTAACAATATACTAACTACTGCTATGGCAAAAAGAACAAAAATAAAAGTTAATATGATTACCTTGAACTTGTCTGAATCCATCTGAATGAATGTTATCTTTAATATTATTTATTTTATGTGTTCGTCGTATCGATGCTTGTATGGGATTGAAGGAATGTTTGTGGGTAAGTATTTTGTATGTGTTTTTATGTGTAAACTCTTTTTCTCTTTATTATTAATATTTCGCTTAGCTTATGCTATCCTTTCGGCTCGCTGCCGTATATCTTCTTTCATGCAACACATTATTAAATGATTAAAATTATAAAATATATAAAATGACTCTAGTGTCTGAATAAAATTCTATATAAAAAAAATAATAAGACTCAATCTTTGACTAAAATATTCTGTCGTACATTAATAAAAAAAGGTATATATCTTCTGCGTTACATCTGTGTGTAAACGCTCTGGTCCTTTTGGCTGCTCTCCTCCTGTTGCGTCTCCTGCTGCACTTCCACTTCCACAGCGAAGATCTGACTGCCTGGCGATGTTGTCTGGACGATGTCTGCTCCGCCCCTCGCCATCAACCTTTGGACCTCCTCGTCGGGTAGCTCCTCGAATTGAGGTGACTCCCTCGTACCCTCGTCTGCCGTCTGGCTCGCCTGTGACAATACCTGTCGTTCGGCCTCCTTGTCGGGTTGTCCACTCGGCTGCACTTGAACTGACTGCTTCGCCCCGTTGTCGTGGGACATTGTATGTGACAGTCCGGTAGATTCCCGGCTCTCAATAGAAATCGAGGGTGAAACCTGCGATTTCACCGGACGTTTCTGGATCCGCTTCCGTCTTCTTCAGGGTGCACTCGAGGTTCGCGTACACGATGAACGGGACTCCTTCTTTCCTGCCACTCTGACGAAAATAAGAAGTTTCATGAACGTTTGTTTAATGTTTACGTAGCGTTTGCGAGAGTTCGTTGAGAATTTAGAAACGGTCAGTAAAGATTTCGTAGAGCGGAAATTGCAACGCTGCAGCGTTTTAAAAGCGTTTGTATATAGCGTTTTTGAGAGTTTGCACAGCGTTTACATGACGTATGACGTTTGCTGAGTTTTTTAAAACATTTATAGATCCTCTGTTAAGCATTTAATAGGCGTTATTGCCATGCAATATATGTCCTATTTGCACGAAATAGGACATTGCATGAAAATATGAAGCCTCGTGAAGTATCAACGCAAAACGTAAGTATTACTTTGCACAAATTTTTCAAAATTTATTTTTTTTAAATAAATCATTTATTTATTTTATTTTTCTACAGTTTCAGAACCAAATGTAAATCCTCTTCTAAAAAGGGCATGTCATCGATACTCGAAGATCGGATACGTGCACTGGGACGACCCCAACGAGCTGGTGGATCGTCTCCGATTGCTCGACGCTTCGCGCCAAGCGGGTCACAACGGTCACGACAACGAGATCCTGTCGATCATCGAGGAACTTCGCGAGACTGGGTTTATAATAAATTAAACCATGCGTCGGCGAACCATTCAATCAGCATTGAAATGAAATATTAAAAATAATAGCGCGCGCGTAGCGTGCGTCTGTAATGTCTAATAGTGAATAAAAAATTAAATATTAGCATAAATACCTAGTGGCAAAATTATTTTTTAATCTATCTCTTCCGTTTCCTGTTTTTCACCCTCATTTTCCCAGAAAATAAGTCTCACGTAGGTAAAACTTTGTGAAACCAACCGTATTTGATTATTTCGTAAACTCTTTGACCAGGCATAAATCATAAGAAACCTCTCGATACAAAAAAACAGGGACGGATGTGCATCAGCGCAAAAACAAAAAAATGTTCGTCTTCGATACAAAAAAAGGGTTGGGTTGCGTCACGTCTCAGTACGAGCCTGACTGTTTCTATCTTTACTCCCTCCCCTCCCCTCCCTCCCTCTCGTGGCAAGATGTCTTCGACATCTCAGCGTCCTAACCTTTTTTAGCTTAGCGTCGTCTACCACGTGCTTCCGCCAAAATGGCGCTTCCGCCATTTTAGCGTCGTCTACCACGTGCAGCCCCAAAAAACGCTGGACACCTTTATAGGTGGAAGACGCTGAGCAGCTACGGGACGGATGTGCCCCCACGCAAAAAAAAACAAATATCCGGCTGCAATCTTAAAAGAACCTCTTTCTGCATTCAACTAAAAATCTATAGTTTAAGTCACGTAAAATATAGTTTTTTGTAAAATTTTTTTTTAACGCAGACCTAGAAAAAATGGTCTTTGGCGCCATAATTATAACCTTTTAGCTCACTTCGTACCCGGGTGATGGCCTTCCTCCACGCCGATGACGTCATCCCCCCTCTCCGCCGAGATTCCCTCGCCCCGCACCCCGCGTGAAGCACCACGCCATGATTTCGAATCGGCTTTGCTATACTACTCCCACGCATGTACTTTGATATATTATATAGGATATATTGACGTAGGGATGCAATAATATTAACATAATTTATGATAGACAAATTAATAAATTATTTAATAGAACATAATGTGATAAGTAACAAAATACATTGTCTAAAGTGCAATAATAAATTAAAATTAAACAGAAATAATTTCTCATTTTGTTGTCAAAAAGTATTATATGAGAAAAATAAACATAAAAAATATGTGAAAAAACAATGCACATTGAAAAGAAAATACGTCATGTGTGCAATGTACTAATATGATTTTCTTATTTTATGTGCGCAATAATATTATGTGTGCAATGTGTATGTGCGCAATACGTTATGTGTGCAATGTGCTAATATGATTTTCTTATTTTATGTGTGCAATGTGTGTGTGCGCAATAATGTCATGTGTGCAATAAAGTCATGTGTGCAATGTGTTTGGCCATGTGCGCAAACGTACGTTCGTATTTTTAACTATTACATGTGCGCAATAATGCTTGTAGGCAATCGCTCTGTAGGCAATCGGGAATGTCGGCAAACGAAGCTGTAGGCAAAATGTTGTGGGCAAACGAAGCTGTTGGCAATCAGGATTGTAGGCAAACGGGACCCCCTCAAAATTTACACGATTATTTTTGTAAATTGAGTAGTTTAAATAATAGTGAGTATATTATTGATAAAATTAGATCCTTCTATATGTTTCTTAAAATTGTATGTATGTATGTATGCTTTATTTCATTTCCCCGCAGGGTTCGAAAGGCGTTTTTTCAATGGAACGATCCCAAACCTTTTACAATGTATCTCCACCTCACTTATACACATACATTACATAAACTGGCGTTTTTCAGGGACGTATCCAACCCTTTACAAACATACATCCTTCCTTACCCGACCTGACCATTACAGCCCTTTACACTCTTTTTCCTCCCTCCCCTCCTCGCCCTCTACCCTTTTCCCTTTCCTTCCTAGCTGTCCCCTTCCCCGCTCCCCCCATCCTAACTCATCCCTCATTCCTCCCTCTCCTCGCTCCGTCTCCACTCTCTGGCGTCATCCGCTCCTTCCTAGCGTGACAGACCTCCTCCCTCCCCCCCTCTGCCTAAATATCCCATACCTTCCTAACAGCTCCGCTCTCTCCTTCTCATCCTCCAACTCCACTATCAGCACCTCTCTCCCTCCCTTCCCACTTCTTTCCCAGACCCTTCTAATTCTTGGCACTCTAGGTCCTCGCTGTAACTCATATTCATATATTCTCCTCTCTGCTACCCTTCCGTCTCTTCGCCTTCGTCTCCTTTTCCTGCCCCGCGGCGGCCGATCCACACCTCTCAGCTCACACCGCACGACGCTCCGCTCAATCATTCACCTCTCAGCTCACACCGCTTGACGCTCCGCTCGATCATTCATTCGATCGAAGTCAGCTCGCTACTACCCTCACTTCTCACATCCGCCGTCCGTCGGTATATCACCTCACTCGCCTGCCGACTCGATCGATCTTACGATCGATTTTCTACTTTCTTGCTAACCGGTACGCACTTTTCTATCGCTCGGTCCGCTCGATCATTCTTCTCTCCTACACAGTCAGGTCCTCGTCCACCCCTATTCCCCACCTCTGCTTAAATACCCCCTATCTTCCTAACAGCTCCGCTCTCTCTTTCTCATCCTCCAACTCCACTATCAGCACCTCTCTCCCTCCCTCCCCACTTTCTTCCCAGACCCTTCTAATTCTCGGCACTCTAGGTCCTTGCTGTAACTCATATTCCTCTATTCTCCTCTTTGCTACCCTTCCTTCTCTTCGCCTTCGTCTCCTTCTCCTGCCCCGCGGCGGCCAATCCACACCTCTCAGCTCACACCGCTCGACGCTCCGCTCGATCATTCAATCGATCGAAGTCAGCTCGCTACTACCCTCACTTCTCACATCCGCCGTCTGTCGGTATATCACCTCACTCGCAAGCCGACTCGATCGATCTTACGATCAATTTTCTACTTTCTTGCTAACCGGTACGCACTTCTCTATCGCTCGGTCCGCTCGATCATTCAATCGATCGATCGCGCCAACTCGCTACTACCCTCGCTTCTCACATCCGCCGTCCGTTGGTATATCCCCTCTCTCGCATGCCGGCTCGATCGATGTCACGATCGATTCCTCGTTCCCGCTCGCTCGAGTATCCGTTCCTTCTGCACTCAATTCCTCAACTCACTCTGTACCCCTCCTACCTTCCCCCTCGCCGCGTCCTCCTTCTAATTCGTCTCCGTTATCCTAACCTCGCTTTCAACTCTCCTCTTCTCCCTCGATTTCTGGCCGCTTCACCTCGATTCTATCCTCACCTCCAATCCCACCGCCTCCTCTCAACCTCCTTCACATCCTCTTTCAATCCATTCTTTCACACAGCTCTGTTCTCGACCCTATTTCTACCTCCCGAACTTTCCACCTGCTCTCCCGCCGAGGGCTAACGGGGGAATCCCTTCTTAAAATTGTTTTATTTATATTTTTCTCTTTATTATTTTTTATAGTATGGTTTTTTAAATATAAAATTTGGATGCAGCGTAAATCTACACACACCTCTTAAAACAGATACCTCTTAAAACATGAACTAACCTAATCTTTACGTACTGTTATGTTATTTATGTCAAATAGCCCTATCGGAGCTGACACATTCCTGTATTTATGGAAAAACGCCCCCCAAAAAACTGTAGCATTACATGTTTGTATTTTCAAAATAACATAGCCTTATGTTTAAATGAACAAAAAACGTTTAACATATCAAAATAAAAGTCATATCAAAATAATATATATGAGAATATACATTCTCATATATGTATACATTAATTTGTAAATATTTTGTATAAATATTTCCTTTGAAAGAAAAAAAAATAGGAATATATTGGATTACTGCCTACTATAACAGTTTTGGGGTTCATTTTATTAGACTTTTGCTAATCTTACTAAAAAATTAATTATTACAAAATTCAAAACAGTAGATAAAAAAATACTACATCATCTGATAGATGATACTTTCCAGTTTGTGTTTATGTTTTTAAAATTTTATTTTTAACTTTTGTTTAAAAAATATACATAGTCTAAAAGGAGAATGATATGATAGTATCGACGATCTTCCTCTAATAATAATAAACGTAATTTTTATATAATTTATTTTTGTATTAATTTAAATAAGAGAAGTAAAGGCTATAATGGTCAGACGCAGATCTTGTCGACACGACACACAACAATGATCTTATCTATATCATTGTTGTGTGTCGTGTCGACAAGATCGTTAAGTCTCTTCGTAGAGAGTATTTTTATCTACCATAATTTATATTCATTTTCTGTATGGCTTTGAATTCCGTTTTTTAGACTGATTGTTTCTGAAACTTCGAATCAGTAAGCTCACCAATGTAGTATGGAGAATGTTTAATTTTTTATTTTAATTTATACTACTGAAGATGGCTCAAAGTTGAGCCGAAACGTACGTATAACGGATTGATGTAAATCACAACAACCAATAAATCAGTAATTCGGATGTTACGCACGGAGATCTGCGTCTGACCCTTATAGCCTTTACTTCTCTTATTTCAATTTCGAGGGTTCTTATACTATTTTTTTGTATTAATTGTAATTTTTATTAAAAATACAGAAAAAAATCAGTAATTATAATCACATAAGAGTACTATGCAAAATTTTGAGCAAAAACATTGGAAAAAAGTTATGATTTTATTTTTTTTCTGGAATTTATACAGGGTGTCTGAGACCACCCGTCCACGCCTTTTCTTTCAAAAACTAAGCATTTTAGAGAAAAACGTTTTAGACAAAAATTGTATGGTTTTGAGGGGAACATAACATGGTGTCATTGATTTGACTTTGGGTGGCATCGTTAAGGTCAGGTCAAGGACACCTTCAGTTTCTTAAATGGAACCCTCTATTTTTTATTGCATATTCTTATAGCTTATGTCGAGAGCTTTCCAAAACACTATAATTAAGTATTTTTTCATTAAGTACTTTTCGAGTTACAAGGCTTGAAAATACAGTATTGTGACATAATATTTTGTTAAGTATTTATAATTCAAATTCCTTACTTTTTATTTTTGCAAACAATACGAATTAATTAATGTAAAGAAAACACAATTTTCTTCAAGAAAAACTTGTTGTGTAACTGCTTATTGCATATTCATTATTTTCTTAGCTTCTCACGATTCGGGGTGCTTGATTTGCGTGAGTCCCCTTGCCTCTCACGATTCGGGGTGCTTGATTTGCGTGAGTCTCCTTGCTTCTTACGATTCGGGGTGCTTGGTTTCAGACACCCTGTATATTGTTGCGTGCATGCCGCCCGGTATGCTTTTCGGGCTCCGAGCTGAAGCGTGCAACGGAAAGTCTTTCCGTTAAGATGCGAAACGCCTGTCCTTAGTAACGAGCTAAATATTGATTTATTGATTAAATGAAACAGCTGATGGATTTTGTCTTGAGCTGCTGGACCGATCGGACGTGTGTCCACGCTCTTCTGTATCGCGACGTTAATAAACATTGAGATTGTTCTCTTTCATAACCGCAGTGGTTTCCCTTATTTCCGCGAGCGTCGGGAGTGCGAGCGCGAGAGTGTGAGTGTGTGATAGAGCGACGCGGCGAGCGCAACATTTTGGGGGCTCGTCCGGGATCGAAGGGACGAGCTGCGCTTTTAAGTCGAGATGGCCTCCACCGCTCTCACAAGGAAACGGCTCAGGGTAGCGACTCCACAGTCGGACGCTGCGGAGATGACGGCGGAAGTGGTGACACTGCAGGCGGTGATGCGGGAGATCCGCGAGATGCGCGCGAAGCGCATGCAGAGAGAAGCCGAGTTCGCGACAATAATACAGCAGCGCGATGACCAGCTTCGTCAAATCGAGGAAAGGATTGCAGAGCTAAGTCCCTCCAATAATTTTCTTTCGGGTGAAAACGCGAGCGGCGCGGTGCGAATAACGGGCGCGAGTGTAGACGCGTCCGGAAATGGAATTTCTCGCGGGATAAAATTAAAGCCCGATACGTACGACGGGACGGCGCCGTTACGCGAATTTCTTTCGCAGTTCTCGCTCATTGCCGTTGCAAATAGATGGAGCGAGGCAGAAAAAGCGGTCGTTTTGGCGTCGTGCTTACGAGGGAAAGCGCATTCATTACTCGATACGTACGCCGACGGGATCGAGTCCCTCTCTTTCGCGGAGTTAAAAGCGAAGTTGGAGTTGCGTTTCGGTGAAAGCGAACTCGCTCAGAATTATTATCTACAGTTCACAAATCGGAAACAACGCCCGGGCGAGGATTTCGCAGCGTTGGGCGCGGATTTAGAGAGGCTTTTGCAGAAGGCGTATCCAGAATGCTCTCACGAAGTTTGCGATAAAATTGCGGGCTCTCAATTCGTCGCCGCGTTGTCCGACGGCTTTGTGAAGCGCACCCTTCAAGTAGAGGGAGTAACGTCGCTTAGAATAGCGATCGAGCGTACGAAGACGCTCGGTTTTATTGATCAAAATAGTCTCTCGGGAAATGAGTCTGAGCCCGTACTTTAATTATTTTAAAGAAGTTACTAATTACTAATTAGTTTTTGTTCAATTTTTCTGCGTTTCTAATGTTCTGTTTCAGATTTTAACATCAGACTGTTAAGGCGTAGCGGCAGGGAAATTTTGAAGTTTCTTCTGGAAACCTTTCTGCCTCTCTCACGGTTTTTGACCGTGGTTTTCCCGTGAGACTGAGGGCGAATGCCGAGGCAGGGGACAGAGAGCTTTTAGAGCGATGGATCCACGGAAGTTTTCCCCCTCTGATCCCGAAGAAAGAAGACCCAAGCGCGCAAAGCTCAAGAGGGAAGAAGAGCACCGGCGGCAGAAAGCAGGAGTTAAAGTCTTTGTCATGGAGCCTGGCCAGCTCTATGAGAAGAAGCTCCGGAGTGCGGTTGGGACCAAGAAGAAGACGGCGCCCGGTAACCTGTGGCAGCAGCCCAGGGTAGGGCAGGAGGCCGTTCCGGTATCCTAGAATCGCACGATAGAGAGGACCTGTTGTGGAGGCTGGGATGGACGGAGCCCGGTAACTCGTTGCAGCAGCACGAGGAGGGCAGGAAGCCGTCCAAGAGTAGCGGTCTCCCGAGGAGTTGTTGCAAGCTGCCTTCCTGATTGTCGGGACGACAATCTGAAGAAGGGGGGCAGTGTTGCGTGCATGCCTCCCGGTATGCTTTTCGGGCTCCGAGCTGAAGCGTGCAACGGAAAGTCTTTCCGTTAAGATGCGAAACGCCTGTCCTTAGTAACGAGCTAAATATTGATTTATTGATTAAATGAAACAGCTGATGGATTTTGTCTTGAGCTGCTGGACCGATCGGACGTGTGTCCACGCTCTTCTGTATCGCAACGTTAATAAACATTGAGATTGTTCTCTTTCATAACCGCAGTGTTTTCCCTTATTTCCGCGAGCGTCGGAAGTGCGAGCGCGAGAGTGTGAGTGTGTGATAGAGCGACGCGGCGAGCGCAACAATATTTAAAAAAAAAATTTTTTTAACATAATGCCACTCAAAAAGTTAATTTTTTATAATAAGAATACATTTTATAATGTTTAAACTTAATTCTAGAATTTTTTGCACTTAAACTGTAAGTTTTTGAATAGCAGCTGCTTGAAAATTAATTGGGATCAAATTGACTCCGTACGACAAATGTGTTGAAAAAAAGGTGTGATAACTGAGGGTTAATATTTAATAAAATAAATCAATTGTTGTAAAGACAAGACAGTTGACTTTCAAAAAAATTATGCTATTGGGTGTACAACTTAATTCGGTCCGTTTTTTGTTTGAAAAACGCATTTATTTGAACGATAAAATGAATTAATACCTTATTCAAAGTACTGTCCATCGCTAGCCACTTTTTCCCATCTTTCTGGCAATTTATGGATTCCGTCGCGGAAGAAGCGTTCATCTTTTGAAGCCAAGAATGAATCGAGCCAATTTTTGATACCCTGTTCTGAAGTGAAGCGTATTCCAGTCAAAGCGTTCTGCATCGATTGAAACAAATGGTAGTCGGAAGGGGCAAGGTCTGGGCTATAAGGCGGGTGAGCCAGAACTTCCCATCCGATATTTTCCAAATAGTTTTTAACCGGAACAGCAACATGAGGCCAGCGTTGTCATGGTGAAAGATTATGGATTCGTGTCTGGTCACATATTCTGGACGTTTTTCGGCTATAGCTCGCTTTAAACGGATCAATTGTTGCCTGTAGAAGTCTCCCGTGATGGTTTGACCAGGTTTTAGCAGCTCATAGTGGATCACACCCTTCTGATCCCACCAAATACAGAGCATTACCTTGGCACCATGGATATTCGGCTTCGGCGTTGATGTTCCCGGTTGGCCGGGCTTTACATACGATTTTTTGCGTTTCGGGTTGTCGTAGTGAATCCATTTTTCGTCCCCGGTAATAATTCGTTGCAGAAAAGACTTCTTTTTGTACCGTTCAAGCAACATTTCGGACATGCAAAATCGTCGTTCGATATCTCTCGGTTTCAATTCATATGGGACCCAATTTCCTTGCTTTTGGATGTATCCCGCGGCTTTGAGTCGTTTCGAAATAGCTTGTTGAGTAACTTCCAATGTTTTTGCGAGCTCTTCTTGCGTTTGACACGAATCTTGATCGAGTAATGTTTTTAATTCTTCATCTTCAAACTTTTTCGGTTGACCCGAACGCTCTTTGTCTTCAACACTAAAATCACCACTTTTAAATCGTCGAAACCATTCTCTGCAAGATTTATCCGATGGTGCAGATTCACCATACACTTCCACAAGCATTCGATGCGCTTCAGCTGCACTTTTCTTCCAATTAAAACAGAAAATCAAAACTTCCCGCAAATGGTGCTTATTTGGAACGAAACTCGACATTTTCAACGCAGTAAAAATTAAACTTGTTGTGCAAAACTCAAAAGCTTGTAAACAATATTTGGTTGACAGATGTTGACACTTCACGATACAGCAAAAATCAGCTGTCGCCGTCAACCATTTATAGCACTTAGAGCCATCTTTTGAAAATGGACCGAACTAAGTTGTACACCCAATATTTGCAATATGCATGTATACATACCTTTTTACACATATACGTAGTGTCTCATAACTACCATATAATTTCAATAGCGTATTCTGGAGGTAAAGTAAAAAAACAATCCTAATATGTCAAGGCCGCAATAATTTTTTAATCATAACTGATTGAAGCTAACCGTTAAGAATATCGCGTAGAAATCTTGCGTTCAAGCCTGTAGTTATACAAGGACATGCATTGGTTTGTCATCTATTATCGATTTTCATAGTTAATATTAATTTTTACAACTGATTATTAATAGCATTAGTAAGTATTATTATTAGAATTATTAAATGTAATAGTTTCACACTTAAGAAACAAGATTTAAAATTAATTTAATATTACCTTTTTATTTTTTATATCTTGAGAGTAGTAAAGTGATTATAATAAATTAAAAAGATAAAATTAAGTCGTCTATATTTTTTTAATACTAAAATTACAAATCTTGATTTATTGAAATTATACAATTTTACTTCTCTCAGAATTTGAAAACTTGAAAAGATTGCCAATACTGCCTTCTAAAGCAGCACTCTCTTATTTCTCGGAAACTAAACATTGCATTATTAATACTGATAAAAATATGATCTCTTAGATAATTGAAGAAGTAAAAACCCATAATTCATACATTCATGGTTCTTTCCTATATAAAATCTGTTAAAAACGAATTCTTCAAAAACGAGAATGAAATTTGCATGATTTTCTTTTGCAAGTTGCATAGTTTAAGCAATAATGAGTATATTATTGATAATATTAGATCAATTTACATGTTTGTAATTTCCTATAAAACTGTTTTGTTTATATTTTTCTCATAATGTGATATAAAACATAAAATCGTCATGGAACGTAAATCGATGTATTTCTTTATTACTCAGAACAGATCATAGATGTGTGGTCTGTTCTTTTTATAACATAATTTTATTTCAAATAAATTGTCTATTTCTTAAATAAATTATTTATTTTTATTCTTTAGTCCTTAAATTAAGGGAAACCGGGGTTCGTTGGCACAAGAGGCAAGTTGGCAATGCGTTCCGTTTATGTATTTATAGCGAAAAAAACAATAGAAAAGTTATCACAAAATATTTCTTATATGACATAGGTAGGGGAGACCGGGGCCTAACCGTCAGTTTTTTTTCGGTGCCGATTTTTAACAAGAAAATAAATAATTTTAGTTAAATGTGGTATACCACTGTAAAGAGTAAACCTTTAGCTACAAAATTTATATAGGAAATTTTTATCTACGTCGCTTTGTTTAACCGGTATAGAGCAAAAACGACAACGGTGGAAAAATTGAAATCTCAAAAATGCCGGGGTCTAACCGTCACACTGCATTTTCAATACATATACGTACATCTAATCCTGAAAAATGATAAGATACATCTTAATAATTGTTTTTTAAGAGAAAAATATAAAAATTTATTTAAAATTTTTATGCGAAACATTATTAAAAAATAGTTACGAGGGTTCCTCTTTCCGCAGAAGTCACTCGCCCGACTTGTTTCACTCCTCGACGTCCGATGACTCTATTCGGTGTCTGAACGGTTGTAATTCCCGTCTCATCCATATTCCATATGCAGTGAGCCCGAAAATGCCTTGGAAATGCACCCGGACTGCTTACTGACCAATTAGCCCCAAACACAAGTTTCAGGTTTGATCGCCCACGAAATATTAGACATCAACGATAATGAAAAAACTACACTGGATTCGTGTTCAGCATGCATTACTCTTTATAATCACGTACCTCGAGATTTGGAGAGCAAATATTATTGCAGATATTACAAAATTTCCACGCGCAGAAAATGTAACTTTTACCTTTCGAAAACACGTTTGCCCTCGTAAAAATCATAACACGGCAGGTAACCTGCCGAAACTCCGTTGGTCACATGGGTACTATAAGCAGCGTTTACAATGTTAATAGCGAGTTCGCACAATATACAGGTTCCGAGATATTTGATTAGACGTATTTACCCCGTAGACGTTTTAGCCCCGGTTTACCCTACTACAACAGAAAAAGAGAAAACTCTGATTCAAGAGGTGGCAAGTAAATTTTTGAGAGTTTCAAAATATCGTATTAATGTTCTTCAGCTTGAGAAGTAAATCAAAGTGACGTATCATTAGTTCAAAGAAACGTTTCTGTTACTATGCGACATGTTATTTTGACTAACAACAGTAATTTATTGTAATAAAATGACTGAAATAAAACGTATGTAGGGATGGGGTATGTTGGCTCATATCAAGACACGGTTACCTTGACTTGTTGTTGCCGCGCGCGTGAGACCTGTTTGAGCATGTGATTTGCTACCTACAATCCTGATAGAAGCTAAATATATATTTATATTAATATTGGGCGGCAGTGTGGTCTAGTGGTAGAGCGCCAGACTCGTAATCTGAAGAACCAGGTTCGAGTCCACTAGAGCCATGTAAACATGGAATGTTTTTTCCGAAAGCTGCGCCCTCCGTGCAAGATAGGCTCTTGTGCGGAGCAAACTGGGCTCCGTCTTTCGGAAAGAGACATTAAGCCGTTGGTCCAAAGGGTTAAGTGAGAGGAGAATGGTAGTATTGGATGATAATTGAATAAAGGGTTGGGAACGTCCTTACAAAACGCCTTGCAACCCTGAGGGGAGTCGATAAACGTATTTATCTTTATTTATATTAATATTTTTATGATGAAGAAAGCTACATCTAAAATAGTTTACAATTGTTTTTCTGCAACAGCATTTTGTTATTCGATCATTACAAAATAACTTTAAAAGATACAATCTTTATCAAGAAGTACGTATCTGTTACCCGTTTTGTGTTTCTATTACGTTTTCATTAATTTAACATGGACTTTTGTCGCATAGCCAACTTACCCTACTATCGGGGCAAGTTGGCTACAATGCATCATGTTCGTATTTCACTTATTACAAAGAAACTATACAGTATACAGGAGCGTTTCTGGCATGAAAATGTAGAGAAAGGTTCTCTCTATCATATTAGTACTTAGCCCAGTCAAATGGGTAAATCTCAAGGAAATAATACTAACTCCGCTGAAACCAGCGTGGAAGTGTGTCTTTTGGGGCTGTAATGAAGATACTAAAAGCCCACCCCCGTACCATTGTCGTAGCAAAAAGGGGGGTGCAAAAAAGGTCCCAAAAATTGGTTTTTTGCCAATAACTCAAAAAGTATCGCAATTAGGGGAAAAAGTAAAGACGTGAAAGTTGTAGAGAATTAAATTTCACACAAAAAAGGTCGGGAGAAAAATTTTGTACGACCAATTGCAGTCGATCTAGATTTTTTTGAAATAATAGGTATTTCATGAGAAATGAAAAACACGTGAGCACGTCGCGCATTTTTTATCGATGGTTCAAAAATGGCGACTCGAATAAAAAAATAGTTCCAATAAAAGTTGTAGACAATTTAATTACGAACAATTTCCATTTTTTTTTTTTCGATACGATCAATATTGACAGAGATATGAATTTTTTAAAACATTTATTATCGCTCCTCGAGTATGATTTTTAGTGGTAAAATCGCTTGTATCTCAACATCTGTAAGTTTAACGCAAATATTACATCCTATAAAAGTGAAAGATAATTAAATTTCGAAAATTTTGATGTATATGCAAACTCATTTTGGATATATGCGTAGTACGATAATGCTAATAAACATGAAAAATTGTTTTTCTTTGTGGATTTTGTCAAAAAAAAGTCACTTTTGGTTAGCTGTAGGTCAAAATGTCTCTCTACATTTTTTGAAGAGAATAAAATTATCTTTAAAACGGCGTTTGGTTCATCTTTGTACGATCATTTGTTAACAAGCTACAGCTGTTTAAAAATTTCAAGACAAATACAATTTCATACCAAATTAATAATATATTGCAAAAATACATGCGTAATAATTTTTTAAAAATTGGATTTCACCTATTTTTAGTAGTTTATATGTGTGTGAAAGTAATGCAGCACTGTAAGTTCATCGAAAGGTATGATTTCTTTAAAAAAAGAACCCTCGAAAAGTGGTGTTTTTTAAAGAAATTATGCAAAAGTGGTATTTGTATTTAGTTTTTTGCATGTATCTTCTTTTCTATTGATTTTACGAAGAAATTTCATCCGATCAAAATTAAAGCTGATAAAATTTCCTACAAAACTGATACTTTGATATTCGATTTGTAATAAGTAGTATTATGAAACGGACAATTGAAAATGCTCGTGATTTTGAATTTGCAGAAAAGTGAAATTTTGGAGCATTTGCAAAGTTAAAAATAATGCACTTAACAAATTTTTATAATTTTTTCAAGTATTGGAAGTTATTCTGCATACATTTAGGTGTCATTCAGTACCGCTGCGATATTTTTAGGACGAATAGTACACAAGAAATGGCCTGGCGAGCAGGTGTCGGGCTTCAGTGTGGGGACTGTGGGGTCAGTTATTCGTTGAATTCCGAGTCGAAAACATCTTACTGTGCGTTCTGTGAATATCACATGCTGTTGTATACAAACATTAAAATATTTTAACGTGTCGTGCATGTCTGTGTGTACACGTAATCATTGACGAACTGCAGAAAATTGAAGAGAGTGTATTAACGTGTAATTGGTAAGTATTTTTTTTCTTTTGTGGTTGTTAACTCCGGTTGGAGTTATTGATTTCCTCGTCCTGTTTTTCTCGCTGTGTATATGTATGCGCGTATGTGTGGTTGTGTATGTATGTCCGCGATGTCTTGAACTCGGGTTATTGCCGTAGGTTCGTTGGGCCCAAGGAACTGCGCGGATCACTTTCCCCTGCGGCCGTAATTGGTAAGTATTGTTATTTATTGGTTATGTTGATTTTGTATACTCATGCACGTGGCACATTGAATATCATTAGTTGCAATTATTACAATTAAGGTGGTATTCGCCGTACATTTATTGCGCTTTTGCGAAGGCATCATTTAATACAATTGAACGTTTTATGATGAATTGCTGTTTATTATTATAAATAACAATCAACTCGAGTGAAATGATATTCAATGTTCCACGTGCATGAGTATACAAAATCAACATAACCAATAAATAACAATACTTACCAATTACGGCCGCAGGGGGAAGTGATCCGCGCAGTTCCTTGGGCCCAACGAACCTACGGCAATAACCCGAGTTCAAGACATCGCGGACATACATACACAACCACACATACGCGCATACATATACACAGCGAGAAAAACAGGACGAGGAAATCAATAACTCCAACCGGAGTTAACAACCACAAAAGAAAAAAAATACTTACCAATTACACGTTAATACACTCTCTTCAATTTTCTGCAGTTCGTCAATGATTACGTGTACACACAGACATGCACGACACGTTAAAATATTTTAATGTTTGTATACAACAGCATGTGATATTCACAGAACGCACAGTAAGATGTTTTCGACTCGGAATTCAACGAATAACTGACCCCACAGTCCCCACACTGAAGCCCGACACCTGCTCGCCAGGCCATTTCTTGTGTACTATTCGTCCTAAAAATATCGCAGCGGTACTGAATGACACCTAAATGTATGCAGAATAACTTCCAATACTTGAAAAAATTATAAAAATTTGTTAAGTGCATTATTTTTAACTTTGCAAATGCTCCAAAATTTCACTTTTCTGCAAATTCAAAATCACGAGCATTTTCAATTGTCCGTTTCATAATACTACTTATTACAAATCGAATATCAAAGTATCAGTTTTGTAGGAAATTTTATCAGCTTTAATTTTGATCGGATGAAATTTCTTCGTAAAATCAATAGAAAAGAAGATACATGCAAAAAACTAAATACAAATACCACTTTTGCATAATTTCTTTAAAAAACACCACTTTTCGAGGGTTCTTTTTTTAAAGAAATCATACCTTTCGATGAACTTACAGTGCTGCATTACTTTCACACACATATAAACTACTAAAAATAGGTGAAATCCAATTTTTAAAAAATTATTACGCATGTATTTTTGCAATATATTATTAATTTGGTATGAAATTGTATTTGTCTTGAAATTTTTAAACAGCTGTAACTTGTTAACAAATGATCGTACAAAGATGAACCAAACGCCGTTTTAAAGATAATTTAATTCTCTTCAAAAAATGTAGAGAGACATTTTGACCTACAGCTAACCAAAAGTGACTTTTTTTTGACAAAATCCACAAAGAAAAACAATTTTTCATGTTTATTAGCATTATCGTACTACGCATATATCCAAAATGAGTTTGCATATACATCAAAATTTTCGAAATTTAATTATCTTTCACTTTCATAGGATGTAATATTTGCGTTAAACTTACAGATGTTGAGATACAAGCGATTTTACCACTAAAAATCATACTCGAGGAGCGATAATAAATGTTTTAAAAAATTCATATCTCTGTCAATATTGATCGTATCGAAAAAAAAAAAAAATGGAAATTGTTCGTAATTAAATTGTCTACAACTTTTATTGGAACTATTTTTTTATTCGAGTCGCCATTTTTGAACCATCGATAAAAAATGCGCGACGTGCTCACGTGTTTTTCATTTCTCATGAAATACCTATTATTTCAAAAAAATCTAGATCGACTGCAATTGGTCGTACAAAATTTTTCTCCCGACCTTTTTTGTGTGAAATTTAATTCTCTACAACTTTCACGTCTTTACTTTTTCCCCTAATTGCGATACTTTTTGAGTTATTGGCAAAAAACCAATTTTTGGGACCTTTTTTGCACCCCCCTTTTTGCTACGACAATGGTACGGGGGTGGGCTTTTAGTATCTTCATTACAGCCCCAAAAGACACACTTCCACGCTGGTTTCAGCGGAGTTAGTATTATTTCCTTGAGTGGCCAAAATTTCAGCCCATTTGACTGGGCTAACTGTTTAATCATGATAATTAGTTGTATAAAAACGAGTTTCCCCGTGGCCCTCGGCGGGGGAACAGGTGGAGAGTGAAAAGGGAGGAAAAGAGTACCGGGAAAAGTGATATAAAGGAGAAGGAAGGTGGAGGAGGCAAGGTAGGTGCGAGGGAAGTCGAAAGGAGGTGGAGTAATTGGAGGCGAGATGGAAAGCATGGCTGGACGGCAGAAATCGGTTGGAGATCAGGAGGCCCGAGAAAGAGGTTAAGGTAACGGTAGGCTTTGGAGACGGAGGAGATGGCACAAGAGGCAAGAGCAGCAGAAGGAAATAAGGCGGATACGCAACACGCGTCCTCGCAACGGGTGCGACGGAGGAAGGGATCAATGTGAGAAACACACGTGGCGGCAGTATAGGCAAGCGGTGAGAAGAAGCGAGCGTTAATAGAAAGTAAGCGGTGATTACAGAAAGAATTGTTGCGAAAGGAAAAAAAGGTAAAGATAGGCGTAAAGGTGAATAAGTGAAGCAGATGGAGGATTTGAAGAGGAGATGAATGCAAGAGAGCACAGTAAATATGATCTTCTGTTACAGATAAAGGCAAGGGAGAAGGAGAGAAAGTGGCAAGAGGAGAAAATGGAGTTCAGAGGGAAAGTAGAGAAGGAGACGATGGAGAAGTTGATAAGGGAACAGATAAAGGAGTTAGTGAGAGAGTCGAAGGAAGATACAAGGAGACGAGACGAGGAGATAAAGAAGCAGAAAGAGGAGATAGAGAGCTTGAAGAGAAAGGTACATAGACTGGAACAAGGCGCAGGGAAAAGGAAGAGAGAGGATAGCGAGGAGAATAGAGGCACGCAGGAGGAAGAGAAGTGGTGGGCTGATGATGAGAGGAATGATGAAGAAAGAAGGAAGAAGAATGTGATAATAAGAATAGAGAAAGACAGGTGGATCAGAAAGGGAACGAGCTGGGAGAAAGTGAGAAAGCTGCTCGCAGAGGGCCTGAAAATAAAGGCAGAGGTGAGGGAAGTGAGCGTGATAGGACAAAGAGGAGAGTGGGTGACGATCCTAGTGAGGATGGAAAGCGAGGAGGATAAATGGAGGGTGCTAGAGGCGAGAAGAAGGGAAGGGAACAAATTAAGGATTAAAATGGACGAGGACAAGTCAGTAGAGAGGAGAGTAAGAAAAAGAGAGGAGAAAGAAAGGAGTAAGGAAAGGAGGAAGGAGGAAGGCGGAAGGTTATACAGGACAGCGGACGAAGAGATAGCAAGTAAGATGGAGGAGAGCCTTCTGATGGATTCAGACGAGGACGATGAAGATAGAAAAGGAGGAAAAGCGAAGGCAGAGTAAAGAGAAAGGACAGTGGCAAGCCGGAGGAGGTGGAGAGGCAGAAGGAGGGGAGGAAGAGCTGCGACAGGAAGAAGAAAAGAAGAGGAACGACGAGGGCAAGAGAAATGAAAGAGGATGGACGACGAGACCGCGAAGAAAATGGAGGAGAAGATGCTCACGGATACGGACAACGACGAGGACCACAAGAAGACTAATGAATGAGACTATGATATGAAATATTGTGTGTTACAAAGATTGTTATTTGTACAGGGTTGGGTACGTCCCTACAAAACGCCCTTTCAGACCCCTTGGGGTAATAAAGTATCATTTCTATCTATCTAGTTGTATAAAAACTCAAATGCCGAAATTGTGAAAACGGTGCCAACGAGCCCCAGTCTCCCCTACTTTTATTTTTAACATGTTCAATTCTAGTCTTTTTATTTTATAAACTTTGTTGTTTATAATACATAGAAATATATTTTATTACTTAGTTTATCAATTTATTTTATAGTTAATTTCTCCACTACGGAGCCATGTCTGAATTCTATCATTACTGCTTATTATACCAGTTTTGGAGTCTAATTTCTGACGTTTATTTTTATGTTGCGACAATATTATTTATTACAAAATATGAAACAGTATTATAAAAACTGTTATATCATCTGATAGAAGACATTTTCTAGTTTATATTTTTGTTTTCAAAGTTTTATTTTAAGCTTTTGTTTAAGAAATATTATCTAAGAACAAAATGGTATGTCAGTATTGGTGATCTTCCTCTATACTCGAAAAAGAAAAATAATATTTAATGTAATCAATATACAATAATAATTAATATGATTAATACACGTGATCAATATACAACTATACACGGAAAAAAAAGATATGATGCACACAATCAAAAAAATTTGTGAGCAACCTAGCTGCATCACCTAGTTATCTTTGAGTGGCAATTATGTATATAGTTGATATGACTTATTTAAAAAGGAGTAGTAATAATCGACTCTGACTGGCAATATATGAATTTTATTATCTCACGACGTTTCGACCGTCACTTTCGGTCCTTATTAAGTGTTCTATCTCTTACAAACAATTCAGTCCTAGCATTGTGCCAACAATCCAAAAGTCAAGAACTAAAATTATATATAAAAAAATAAAAAGAAATAAAATATAAATTAACAATTTTAAATAACTTACAAGTTTGCGCGTCGTATGTAAAAGACGTAGTATGTGTGGGAAAAGCATGTCAGCAACCCACGGTTGACAAAGGCACACTGATCGCGATCGACGTTAAATGTTCTTTATTATTATATCGTATGCCCCGGTCAAATTATCCTGACTTATGACTTATTTACTTTTCAACTGTGTCAACTACATCAATGTAGTTGCGCGTGATTTGGTTGCCACAACCAGAACTTGGTTGAGGACCATTTATTATGGATGGACTATCTATTTATATAGTTGCGTCAATCGGGATTCTAAGCAGCGATATCAAAAAACAAAAACGACTTTCTGCGCACACAATTACAAATGTGTACATACTGTACAGACGTCGTCATTAATGCCTTCCACCTGAAGGCATAGTACATGTAACGTGCACTATAGAAATCCCCAGAACACAGCTAGGAAGGCATTAATGACGCCGTCTGTACATGTGAAGCGGTAATGAGGGAAACGAGAATCGCGTTTTTCTGCACGCATTGCAACCAGTTGACTTTTGATTTAATAAATAATAATTCGACCGAAGAGATCAATTTAAAACATCATATAATGAAATAGAGTTGAGTTATATAAATATGATTTAGGCCGGTATTTATAATTCGTTCTTATTTTTAAGATAAGTATATCTTTCAGATGTTATTATAAAAAGACCATGTTAATGCTTTAAGATTGTACTTAAAATAATTTTAAAATAAGAAACAAAATATACAAATACTGGTCTTTTATCAGAAAATGAGACTCGGCCCGGTCGTCATGGAGATGGAGGGGATACTCACACAAAACACGAGCCACGTCCGTGTGCGCTCAGCGCTTCGGTTGCCTTCGGCTGAATAAAAGAAAGCAGACATATGATCTTCTGTCTTTCTTCCTCCCGTTCGATCCGTACCATAACTCGGGTGTCCGCATTTCGTTTTACCACGCAGTCTACGCACTGGCAATGTTATATGTATACATACAATTTGTAATACTAAAATGAATAAAAATATTAAAATATTAAATATTAAATAAAAATAAATAATGTAACTATCACTACGTTTACGCAAGCGTTACTTCTGTAGTAACTTACGATAATTCCTTCGCGCAAACGGGATTTTGTAGTAACTTACGATAATTTACTCCGCGTAAATGAGTGAATTATCGTAAGTTACTATAGAAGTAATGTTCGCGTTAACGTAGTATATTTCTATTTTTATATTTAATTTAATAATTTTCTTTACACAAATAGAAATAGCATAGCAATTTACATTTTTGCAACCAGTATTTTTTTACTTTCCTAAAAGCGAGAATCGTGTATAATTGTGCAGATATGCGACCAATATATACCAATATATTTACATTCTTAAAAATTATTTATTTAAATAATACACGTTTATTATACATTACCGTTATGTGAGTTATTGTATTATTATGATAAACTCATTTATGCTAATAAAGACATATTAAAGTAAATGGAACATAATATTTATTTAACTTCGGCTGCTGCCAAGAAGTGGACTTGGTTTACAATATGTTCCTTAACAGATTCATCCATCCGCACATCGCCAGTCAACCACACTAACAAAATTTTGACAGAATCTTCCTCACGCTAAAACTCGCTATTATTTATCACTACTGCTCTCGCCTATCTTTTCTCATCTCCGCTTCTATCTTTTTCCTATCCCTATATAATTTCCTTAATATTCTTTCTTTGGTTGTATCTAGTTTATCGTTCCATAGTCTATCTATTCTTTTCCTGTTATCCCTCCCTAGTTCTATAAACCGGTTCTTTATACTGCTGCATTCCTCTACATAGTGCTTCAAATTATCCCTTCCTTCCTTGCAAAACAGACACATTTTTTTCTCTTCCCCCCACCAGTACATGTTCTCCAATTCCATGTTACCACATCTCAGATTTATCAAAGCTCTGATACTATCCCCTTCAATCTGTTTATCTATGTTTGCCATCCTTAAATATTCCGGTCTATTTCCATCTCTCTCTAACTCTTTATACTTCCTGTTATACTTCGACTCTATTATATTATTCTCCTCCACTTGCCTCTGTATCTCCCAGTCTCTTAATTTAATCTCTTCCCCTAAGTTCCTCCCTTCTCTCCTTAACGACTCAACTGCTTCCACCCCCCACCCGTTTCTATTATAGTACTTTTCTCTCTCTCTACCATATCTGTCTTTCCATTTGTTTTTCTCTTTCTCTATCCAACATTTCTTGACCCATCTGCTCTCATCCATTTTCCTAATCTTTTCCTCATATCCCATTGCCCTTCCTCCCCATCCTATCCTAACCTTTCTCAACCCCAGTTCCCTTGACATTAGGTATCTTGGGGTACAGAATTTTAAATCGAAAACCCATCTTGCGTAATCTAGCATAATTTTTTCCAAGTCCTTTTTTTCTTCCCATCCCCAAATTTCCATTCCATACGACATCACACTTTGGACTAGGTAATTAAATAAACTTCCTCTCTTTATGAAATCATCTTTACAGATCCATTCTCCTAGACCCCACGTCCTATTTACCGCAATCCTACCTTTCCTAGCTAATTCCTTAATGTGGTCTTTGCAATTCCCTCTATTATTAAACACGAAACCTAAATATTTAAAAGTCCTAACCACTTCTATCTCTTTTTCTCCCCATTTCCATTTCTCTTTCTTCTCCCTACTTTCTTTGTTAAACACTAACATCTTTGTTTTATTGGTACATAATATCATTTTCCTCCGTTTTAGAAACCTCTTTATTGTGTCTATCATGTCCAACATTGCTGTTCTATTCTTTGCTACGAACACCATATCGTCCGCATACTCTAGCGACCATACTCTATTGTTTCCTAGCTTTACACTTCCTATCTTTTTTTCCTCTAGCTCTTTTCTAATGTCCGCTATATACAAATTAAATAGGAGTGGACTCATTACACAACCCTGCCTGACTCCTTTTGTTATCCTGAATTCCTCCGTCAGGCCCTCTTTTGTTCTTACTGCAACTTCAGTCACATCATATATTGCTTCTATTCTCCTTATAAGTTCTTCATCTATTTCCTTCTCCCTCAAGATCTTCCATAATTTCTCTCTTTCCACCTTATCAAATGCCGCTTTTATACGCATAGCACAGAAGCGAGATTTCTCTGTAATTTTCTACCTTTTCCTCATCTCCCCTTTTGTGTAACGGGACTATGATTGACATTTTCCAGTCTCCAGGTAGCTCTCCTTCTCTCCAGATGTGTTTCAGCAGGTCCACCAACTTCCTCTTAACTGAGTCGCCCCCATACATCCAGGCTTCAATTGGTATTCCATCGATACCTGTGGCCTTATTCCTCTTCATTCTTCTAATAGCCTTTTATATTTCTTCCTCGTTCAACTGTAGTTTTGGCTGTTCGGCTTCTTCTCTTTCTTCACTTATTCCTTTTCTGTTCAGTTGTATCTTCTCCTTATCCGTATATTCCAATAGCTCCTTGAAATAATTTGTCCACTCATTTCCTCCGATGTTATTTATTTTCTTTACCTTTTTCCTTCTTTTTTTGTTTATAAATTTCCATACTTCAGCTCCGTTCTTTATATTCTTTAGTTCTTCTTCTTCTATTACCCTCTTCTCCTTCCTCTTCTGTTCGAGTAGGGTCTTCAGGTTTCTTCTTTCTTCTAGATATCTTCCTCTATCTAGTTTTCCCACTCTCCATTTCTTATAAAGTCTTTTCACGCTCCTTTTCTTCCTTGTACATTCCTTGTCCCACCAATCTTTGTGACCCATCTCTCTCCTCGTCGTATTTACCCTTTTTTTTTATCATAGCCTCATGTACCATCTTTTTAAGATTTGTCCATTTTTCCTCTATAGTTTGTTCTTGCTGTGTCTCAACAAATATATTCTTGTTCGTTTTCTCCTTATATCTCCTTATTGCCTCCTTATCCCAACGGATCCTCCATCTTCCTTCTGTTAACTTTACGCCGTCTACATTAGTCACCTCGTCTTCTTCCTCTCTCCTTTCTTTATCCTCAATTGTCGCACAGACAGGCATGTGGTCTGAGTCCACCCTCGCACCTACCTCGAATTTGTCTATTCTATGATACATTCTCTCGCAAACTATCATATAGTCTATCACCGTATTTCCTCTCGCTCCTACAACAGTATATTCGCCGTTCCAGTCGCCGTTCGTTGTGCCGTTTAGTAAGTACCATCCTTTACTCTGTATAAAATCTATTAAGTTCCTACCCCCTGTCCCTATTATTTTGTCTTTACTTCTCCTCTCTATGTTACTTTCCTCTTCTTCTCCCCCTCCTAATTCCCCTGTTCTTATATTATTAACCCTTAAATGCCACACCTCTCAAGAATCTCGTAAATGACACATGGGGTCTAAAAGACCCCAGCATGAAAAATGTCTCCTTACTTATTGATTTTTTGATATTTAGTTATGAAAATTATTTTCAATGTTGTTTTCAAAGCTTAGAAAAGAGAATAAAATGCTTATATTGTTAAAATTTCAATTTCAACATAGTATAAAAAATTAAGATCGCCAACAGTTAAAATATTGGCTCCAAAATAAAAAAAATAATAAATAAATAAATATGAGCTCCATTTTTGGCGGGAACATTTGAAAATATATCATTGTAAATGGTCTGGGGTCCACTGGACCCCGGGTGGCATTTAAGGGTTAAAATCTCCTCCTATTATAATATGCTCTCTATCCTTCTTTCCTAACCATCTCTCTATTGTCTCCTCCACCCTACTCCAATTATCCTTATTGTAGACGGAAATAATGTTAATTCTTTCACCGTCCGCCAAAATTTCCGACAGTATTAAACCTTCTTCCTCATTTTTAATCATTGTTGATCCTAATTCCCCCCAACTCTTTCTTCTTTTTAATACAAAACCTCCTATCGCTCTGCCTTTCTTTTTTTATTTTCTTCGCATGACTGCACACCCATTCGTGTGTGTTCGGCAGTAAACTTTTAATATTATCCCATTTTTCTGCGTCTACCCATGTTTCGCTTAAACTTACAAAATCGAATTCCCTAATATATCTCCAGAAATCTTAAAACAACCTAGCTTCCGAAGCGCGGATCTAGCTCGCGGCTGGTCAGTGTTCGGAGTAGGCGCGGAGGAAGACACAAGACTCGGTTAAAATAGACGACGTAACAAAGTTTATTCTATAAAGCGTAGATACATGTACGGAGAGATCGCGGATGCATCGGAGCTATGTACAGAAATCGCGGAGTTCGAAGATATGTACAGAGATCGCGGGAGTCAAAGATATATACAGAGATCGCGGGAGTCGTGGCCGCGGATACGGTAACGGCGATACGCAGAGATCGCGGAGTTCGGAGCTGTGTACAGAGATCGCGGGAGTCGAAGATATATACAGAGATCGCGGGACACGGTAATGGCGATATACCGGGCGCGGTACGCGGATCGGCGGGCGCGCGGGCTCGCGGAACACGGGGCGCGACCACGGTGGAAGCGCAAGCTCGGCCAGCGGCGGCGGTAATCGCACGCGGCGCTGGAGCGCGCGGAATCGAGCGGCTAAGATCCTTAGCAGATATGCAGATAACTCTTCATATCCTGGCGCATCGATATACGTAGGCGGGAGGCGGCACCGGGTGGCCAAGATCCTTGGCGAGTAAGAGAAGAGCTCTCTTACCCTGGTTCACTCCGGTGTTGCAGGTTCGCGGATGGAAAATCGAGTCAACCGCCTAGATACGTCACTCGGCAGAGCCAGAGATACCTCTCTAACTCCTGGTTGTTCGAATGTGGGATTGCAGGATCCGTGAGCAGCGGAGAACTGGTCGGGTCGGTTTGCTGGCCCACGGCGGAATCTAATGTTAGCAACAATTGCTCGGTTTATATACCCCCGCGGTGGTGTGTCGGCGTGGCGGGGGTATACGCGACGGCAATCGCGAGCGCCGGGATGGAGCGGCGGAGCGTTCGGGAAAGACGGCGTCCCGGCGCCGCGGTTGCGTTCGGCGGCTTTCGGCCGTTTTCGGCACCGCTCGGCGCTCCGAGTCGGTTGCCGCGGTAAGTCCGTTCGCGGACTTATACGCGAGATCGTGTTATTAAAAAAGGGCACATCGTGCCTTGTCTCGCCCGGCGGGTATTCGGCCGGGCGGCTTCCGGCTGATGTTCGCCAGGAATGATGCGGATTCGGTTTCGGGGCGCATCGTTACAATCTCTATCTTTGTTTACTAATCCTGCCACATTCCAGAAGAGTATTTCAATCTTTCCTCTTCCCTTACGACGGTTATCTCTCTCCCTTTCTCCCTCTTCCTCATTATCTACATTATCTACGTTACCTACGTCCGCCACCACCCCATCTCTACACGCCTCCACTGCTTGGCTTCCCTTTATAAATTTTTCTTTTCTATTAGCTTATTTTCTTCCTCGCTCCATACATACTTCCTACCTTGTATCTCTAGCTTCCTATAACCTATTTTCACCCATTTTCCTTCTGTTTTCTCTTTCCATGCCCGTTCTTTTATCCGTCTTTGCACTTCTCTGTCCTCAAAGGTCAGGTCGTGATCAATGAAAATTCTCTTACTTCCCAGCTTCTTCTTTTTCTTCATGATATTATCCTTCGATTCCCAGCAGTCCATTTCAACTATTACTATCTCTCTTCCTTCTCTGCCTGTTGACCGCATCTTCTTTACTCCCGCTTTTGCACCAAACTCCCTCTCAAGAAACCTCCCTCTCCGCTGTGTCCATTAAGCTCTTGTTTTCCTCTTTATGTAATCCTCTGATCACTAGATTATTTTTCTTTTCCTCCCTTTCCTTCATATTTCTTTCTCTCTTCCTAACCATTTCCGACACCTTTCCCACAATCTCCTCCATTTTGCTGCCGGTCGCCTCTTCCGTTATGTTTTCACTCCTTCGTTCGATCTTCGATAGTCTCTCTTCTAGCTTATCCATCCTTTCCTCTATCCTTTCTTCTTTTTTTTCTCCATCCTTCTTCTAAGACGCTCATCCTCTCTCTCATCTCTCTTATCTCGTCTCTCAGGTCCCTCATCTCGTCTCTAATTTCTCTCAAGATTGAAATGACAGATCCGTCCTCTTCTTTCTTCTCTAATGCAAACTGCGTCTCATTTTCTTCTTTCTTTTTTATTGTCGCTCCTTCTCCATCTTTCAATTTTCCTATATCTGGAGGCGTTCTATCTACTTTATTACTCCTCTTAAAGATCTCGGCGATCATCTGCTCCTTCTCCTCTCTCTTCCTTTTTATCTTAGCTAAGTCGCCGTCTATACTTTTATCGCCCCTCATATATTCTAAAATACTAGTTGAGGATGATCTCTCTCTCTCTCCCTCTCTCTCTCCCTTTTAAATCTTCTTTAGAGGGCCTGCCTTTTCCTTTCTTTACTGCTATCGGTGTGGCGTAAATTTCTTTTTCCCTCTCTTCTGTAGCTGGTAGATCCGAGCTTTTATCCCTATCCTTCTCCAACTCCTTCTCTCTCTCTCTCTCTCTCTCTCTCTCTCTCTCTCTCTCTCTCTCTCTCTCTCTCTCTCTCTCTCTCTCTCTCTCTCTCTCTCTCATCCTTCTCACTCTTCTTTCTACCCTCGGTCTGTTCGGACATACTAATACCTATTACTTATCTCTGGCTGCCGGCTGATGTCGCTGCCTACTTTATACTCAACGAGCCAAAATCTCTGACTTTATGAACGCTTGCCAGCGCCGTGCTAGGCCTTCGCCTCAGCTCACCTAATCTCCTTTCAAAACACCTGTCCTTTTACGCTCTCCTTTATGTAAACCTAATGTTTCCAGTATTGCTTTTTACTCTAGCTTTAGCCTAAATAATTCTTCCTACCTTTTTATCGCTCTAACATCTACCGCGCTTCCTAACTCGCTCTGAACTCTCTCCTTCCCTCCTCGCAGCTCGCACACGCATACACCTCTCACTCGCTCCGCTAACCAAGTCCAAGTAAATGGAACATAATAAATAACACTTAATATCTATTAATAAATAATAATAAAATTCATGATTTATTCATAGTATAATGAATAAATAAACGAACATGTCCTTCGATATTACATATATTAAAGCACACAATTTGCGTGCTTAAGGAACAGCGCAATCGCAATTCACAATTTTGTAAATCGCACATCTCTACTTGCAGATCAGTACCGCCGGCATTTGCGTAACCCGATGTGCACCACGGGGAGGTTGCTCTGTCGGATTTTGCTTTCTTTACACCATGGATGTCTCTTACAGATATGAATAAGTCTTTTACAGACATTATATATGTCTCTTACAGACATATGTTTCTTATAAATAAGATTTTTAAAAAATCAAAAAGTTAAATAGGTACATAAAAGAAATTAGAAAGCAAATGCATAAACAAATTTTTTAAGTTTAAAACATAAAATTACAATACATTAACAATACATTACAATACATTAGTTTTATTTTTTTTATTTTTTTAATTCATATAATAATTTTTTATTATATAACGGCCTCGTCCCCAGGGGCAGCCCCGCTGGGAATACCAGCGCGCGCGCGCTCGCCCGCGTCTCATTCCTCGTCGGAGTCCTAAAAAAAATAAAGGAATATTATAAACGGAATATGTGTATGTAATTAATAATAAAAAATAATAGATGAAAATGATACTATTAATGATTACTATTTTTCAAGACGGATTTTTAAAAAATTGAAATTTTTGATTTACATAGATGTTTGGATGACCTTAAGAGGAAGTTGTTGTATAGTTCACGTTTCCTTTATGATTGCTTACCTTTAAATATTTGGCAACCGATTATTTCGCATCACACTAAAGCGTTTGACAACTTTAAATATAAATTAACATCTTTACATAAAAAGAAACTTGATTGGTTGTTGGAATCCAAGAAAATTAATTTCTATAAAAGAATCAAGCCCATAGAGTTTTCGTGTAAAGGTACGGAACTTGGAGGGGAGGAAATCAATAATATTAAATTTGCACATTCTGATTCTGTTTCTGACATTAATGTCTCTATTAAACCACTCCAATTTTTGAACACCAAAAATACTAATCCGCTTGATTACACTAACGACAAATGGTTCTTGAATTTTTCTAATGTTAATATTCCCACCGAAGTTTCATCCTTGTTACAACTCGGAGATAAATTTAGTTTACCATTCTCTATTAATAAGAAAAAAGCCATACACGAGTTCATTAAAGATCTTGAAAGCAACGGTAGCAAATACACAATTGACAACCAAATCAGAATGCGTAATGTGGCGATCCCTCAATTTTCCAAGTTACTACAAAAAAGACCACTCACCACACCGATTGAACGTAGTCTCATTGCGAGGTACAATTCCGCGTGCCAATTTCAAAGAAACAAACCGGATGTTATTTTTACAAGAGCCGATAAAGGTAATGTCACGGTAGCATTAGACAAAAATGAATATATTCAAAAAATGGAAATGTTACTAAGTGACAAAGATACCTATGAAGTGGTCAAAAGAAATCCATCCGCCAAAATGGAAAGGGAACTAAATGCCTTGATTAAAAAGTGGCTACAGAAGGAATATATTTCTAAGAAACAATATTTTTTCCTACATTCCAGCGATTCTACACTTCCAAAAGCTTATGGTCTTCCAAAGATTCACAAAAAAAACGTTCCTTTTAGAATAATAGTCTCTTCTGTTAACACGGCTCTGTATAATCTTGCAGCTTTTCTGCAAGAAATTTTAGCTGATAGTTTACCAAAACCAAAGAGCCACGTCAACAACAGTTTTGAATTATGTACTGACCTATTGAAAATAAAAGTGCAGAAGTCGGAGATTCTGATCTCACTGGACGCGGTATCATTATTTACGAATGTTCCATCTGAGTTGGTCGTGGAGGGTTTAAAAAAGAGATGGAAGTTTATAAAAACAAAAACAAGGTTATCTCGTGCTGAATTTATTACGGCAGTCAAATTTGTACTGGCTTCCACCTTTTTCACGTTTAACGGTGTCACCTATAAGCAGACATTTGGATCTCCAATGGGCTCCCCTTTATCCCCGACAGTGGCTGACATTGTTATGGAGGATTTGGAGGAAAGAGTTTTGGGCGCATTGGACATCCATCTATCGTTTTACAAGCGCTATGTGGATGATATTATTATGAAGATTCCTAAGGATAACGTTCAGGATGTTCTGGATCACTTTAACAGTTATCATGATAGACTTAAATTTACAATAGAGTACGAAAATAATGGCCGTCTTAGCTTTCTGGACTTGATGTTGATTGTAAGGGGAGACACGATTATAACAGATTGATACCACAAAGAAACTTTTTCTGGTAGGCTATTGTCCTTCCTTTCGAATCATCCTATTCAACACAAAATAGGAACAATCTACAGCCTAGTGGACAGATCAATCAGGTTATCACATCCCAGCTTTTATAATAAAAATTTAAATTTTGTCATCAATGTATTGCTTGGAAATGGATATCCCATCGATCTAATATTCTTGCATATTAATAAAAGACTGAGGAAACTTCAGTCCATAAAGAATAATAATACGGGTAATGATTCCGAATGTGCACAGCAAACAAAAAGTTTTATTGTTATGCCGTATTTAAAACATACTTCGGAAATCATCGCCTCAGCAGTCGATAAATCTGAAAATTCTGTGGGATACCGCACTCTTAACAATCTTGGTAGCATCATTAAGGTCCATAAGGATAAGAACGCCCATTTTTCCAAGAATGACGTAATTTACAAAATCTGTTGTAAAAATTGTGATGCCTCTTACGTCGGTCAGACTAAGAGGCAATTACAAACCAGATTAAAAGAACATAAAAGCAATATAAGATTAGACGAGTCCAAACATTCTGTTGTATCAGAACATACCACAAAATTCAATCATTCATTTGACTGGGAAAATGCACGCATCTTAGAAATTGAGCATAATTACAAAAAGAGATTAACCGCAGAAATGATACATATTAAAGAACAAACTAATGGTATAAATTTAAATAAGGACACGGAACTACTAAACGATGCCTATTTTGATATCTTGAATCGGTTGTCTTAAACGTTCTGTTAATAACAATGATCATTGGTTATTGTGCCCTTGCGATGCGGGTATTGTCTCAGTCGTCTGTTATCCTTCGCGACGAACACACGCTTTGTGAGACGATGGAAGGAATTCACCCTAGTTCCTTGTTTCATCGACCGCTTATGTGAGTCCGTTTTTAAGGCTAAACTCGTTTTTAATCAAATTTTCGTTTTGGTCCTATGTAAGTTCTAACTTTGATATAGTTGCCACTAAGATGGTCTGGCGACAAAGGATCTCATCTATACGGGTTTTATGGACGCATAAGTGTCATGCAGCGAAGGAAGCGACCGATTTTGCGTGTAGATTGACGATTAATTGACAACATACTTCTGACTTCAATATGACTAATTGTCCAATTACTTGGGTGAGACCGGATTAATGTGAATTGTGGCGTTGGATCGAATTGATTCGTTTTGTTCGTAGAATAATAATGCGATATATTGTAATGCGTTTTTCTTTATATTTTTTTATTGTTCTGAAGAAGGCCAAGTAAGGCACGAAACGTAAACAAGTCTGTATACGATTATTGAATGTATTAAATATTTTTTTCTAACATCTGGTATTAGCTCGAAATTGGCCGTTTGATATTATTTAGCTATTGCTTGTCGAGCGAAACTTTTGTTAATTTTGATACTATTAATATAAAAAGAAATACGTACTTTTTCTCTCTTGTTGCTGCTCTTGTTGCGGCTGTTGCAGCTGCTGCAATTGCAGTTGCAGCTGCTTAATTTGCAGCGACAGCGATTGCTGTTCTCGCTGCTGCTGCTGCTGCTGCTGCTGCTTCTGCTGCTGCTGCTTCTGCTGCTGCAGATGCTGCTGCTTCTGCTGCTGCTGCTGCTGCTGCTGCTGCTGCTTCTGCTGCTGCTGCTTCTGCTGCTGCAGATGCTGATGCTTCTGCTGCTGCAGCAATTGCTGCATCATTGTCTGCAGCTGCAGCAGGGTATGGCATGGAGGAGAACTCTCCTCATCGCTAAACATGTCTTGATTGTCTTCTTCAGTCTCTTTAGCTGAAAGAAGATAATAATAATAAAATCTGTAATATAATTAAATTAAATTAACTCTTAACATGTATATGTGGGTCTACGGCGTCCGAGCCAAAGTGATATCTACTCGTAACTGTAAAACTTGCAAGCCTGTTAGAAGATATTAAATAAACGATGTTTATCAAAATATCTATAAAATCGTCAACTACAATGTAGACAGATGTTTCATGAATTTTTTTAGATTTTTTAAAAATCCTTTAAGGCAGGGAAAATAGCGTTGAATGTGACAGACCCACGTATACACTTAGAAGGTACCGAAAAAAACGTATACACTTTAAGGGTTAACTATATTGGCATGCGTGTGGTGTAATTTTCTTATTGTATGTGAGGATTATTTGTGACCATCATAGGAATAACGCGTTCAGTCAAAAAGAAAAAAAGATAATTCGCAAGGTGCAAGAGTTATATAAAGTAAGTGAATGAGTGATACTACACGTATACGCGAGCGTTACTTCTGTAGTAACTTACGATAATTCCTTCGCGTAAACGGGATTTTGTAGTAACTTACGATAATTTACTCCGCGTAAACGAGTGAATTATCATAAGTTACTACAGAAGTAACGCTCGCGTAAACGTAGTATGAGTGAGTGAGTTAGTGATAAAAAATATATAATACTTACTTGACATTTTGTCCCTCGATATTTTAAGGCTCTTTAACCTTCTTTGGAGCAGAGATGTCATCCAAACGCGAGTCACGGCGTTTTTCTTCTTCCACCTATGTAACAAATAAAAAACGCCTATTCGTGTAATGACAGCTGACAAGCCGACACGAATAAACAAGGCGTTTTTGTATGCATAGGTGGAGGAAGAAAAACGCTGTAACTTGCATCTCGAATCTGAGCATTCTTCGTATTCTTATAAAAGTTCGCGAATTAAGCTTTTATAAAAGTTTGATGAAGATTGTTCTTCAACAAAGATTGTGCGGTAAATGGTGTGGTGACTTGTGAGGATTTGCGTTATTAATAACTTGTGTGGTGACTCGTGTGGTGACTCAAGTGGCGATTCATGTGACAACTCGACGTGTGGTGAGTCGTATGAAAAATTTCGTATTAAAAATGTAAAAGATATCAAATTTTCGTTAATTTTATTATTATTATTTAATTATTTAATTATTAATATGGAAACGTGTGATTAATTCAAAAAGAAATGTAAACAAATTTTTTCTGAAAATTGGTTAACTGCACGGAGAAAATTGCTACGGTTGTTACAACAACATTCTCTGTGATGGAAAAAGAAATGTATGTGAATTCAAGTTAAATTGATATTACATTGAATGTAGCTGTTAAGATATGCTCATTTATACAGTTTTCATAACCGTAGTTCTTACGATACGTGACATTCGGTTACAATACCCTCGTATATGGTTGCCTCAACCAAAGGATTATTGCTATCTCTCTTATGTGGTCTGCAGCACAAATATTATGGTTGAGAGATCCATAAGATATAGCTGCACGGTACAGCACTGAATCACTGATTGAGAGTTTAGTTCCATTGCGCGCGCAAAAGAATTTCTGCATAGAATAAAGTGGATTTGATAAGGATTTGATAAGGATATGTTTTAACTTTATAAATATACTTTTTTCATAAATATATTTACGAACACAAAATTTCGTAATGAGCCGACACTAGTTTCTGACATTCACCCGACATTAAGAAATATTATATCATATATCCAATTCAAAATTTTATTACTCTTTGAAACTGAATTTGTTTCTTAAGATGATTTTTGAAAAATTATATATTTGCGCTGGTTATGACATATGTAGACTATATATAACACTTACATTGAATTAAGAAGTAGTCTACCACGTAAGGCAGTTGGCTTACGATCCAGAGGTCCCGAGGTCCCGAGTTCGAATCCCACCAAGGTAAGTGTTTTTTTTCAAATACGAGAAAATATTTATAATCATAGACTGCATCTTAAGAAACAAATTTAGTTAAAAAATAGTAATAAAATTTTGAAATAAATAATTTTTTTTGTCGGGTACCTACACATAATCATTATGGTTGTAACATCCATATATTATGGTTGCAACATCCATATAGTAGCTACCCTCACTAAGGTTAGGGCAACCATATAGGTCACTTCCAGAGTACTATGGTTTCCATAACCCTTTTGTATGGATGGGCGAAAATTAACATTATTATTTTGTTGTAGCAACCGTAACTTTTTCTCCGTGTGATAATCGCTTTAAATCTTGGATACGCAAAGTATCATTTGATGATAGTCTTTTTCATTGCACTGTATGCAATAATAATTTCTCGTGCAGTTTATCACATGTTTTAAGACTGGCGGAATCTGCATGTCATAAAAATAATATCACAAAAGTACATCATTATTCAATAATAGTGATGTAAACTCGAGTACTTCAAATAAAGCAGCAGGTAAACGACGATTTAAACAAAAATGGTTACAGATTGAACAATTTAAGCTGTGGTTACTTGAAGTGCCACATAAAGAAAATTTATTTGCTTGTTCAATTTGTGATAAATCTATTGTTGGTGGTTTATCTCAAATCTATCGTTATGCAGATTCTAAGATGCATTAAAAAAATTTGGAAAAATGTAATACAGAAAGTAGTTCGTCGAATAGAAATTTAAATGCGCAAAACGAAACATTTTTGCCGTTTAAAAAGAAAAAAATGTCAGCGGAAATTCGATATGCTACCGTAATGGTTGAAAGAAATATTTCGTTTGCATCTGCAGAAATAATTCTCAATTTGTTTAAAGACTTAGCGGAAGATGAGGATTGTAGAGAGATTTTAGAAAGTATGAGTATGGGTCGAACAAAGTGTACGAATATAATTTCGAATGTTTTGTGCCCAGTTGAGACTAATCGTGTAGTAAAAAATATTCAAAATACTAAATTTTCAATTTTTATTGATGAAACATCAGACATTACACATGAAAAATGGATGACGCATTGGCGCCTGGACGCCACTGGAAATTTTGTTCAGTGTACGAGTCATAGGTTTCCACATTTACTGGGAGAAAGTTTACTGGCGAGAGGGTTCTGCTCGCGCCCGCTACGCGGCGCATCCACCGGGATCTTCTCGCGTTTAAGATTCAACATCGACCCCTATATCTAGGGCAGCTCGGCAAGGTTTCGATCGGATTTTTCCGCCTGGATTTTTTTCTCAGTGTTGTTTTTCCTCCCTTGTTAACGTATCTTATATATGTTGTTACATTTCAAGTAATAATTTTAAAGAATATTTTGGTTCGTTTTCCCTACAAATTGGTTTTCCTTGCAAAATATTTTTGCAATCTTTAAAATAAACCATATCATTGAAAACAAATTTTTGGCCTTAAAACTAATAGAAAATGACGATAAGAGTGCAAACCGTATAATACAAATTTTAAAAGAACGACAGAATTTAAATGATGAACAAATTAATATAATTGAGCGAAAACTTAATCGAATATTTATACCGACTTTTATGAGGAAATGGAAAAATTCCTTCTACAACAAAGAAAATTTTGTTAAAAATAATCAATCGTGGTTAAATTCTAAATTCTCAATACCCCCTAAATCTGCAAAATGCAAAGAATCTGCAAAAGGAAAGAATATACTGAAAAACTTCGCGGATTGCTCGGATCGAACCAAAAAGAGGCGTTTGCAAGCATTTAGCGAGGCTTGTAATCACGAAGTTCATGTTATGCTTACCAGTGATGGTCGAAGAAGCGGGTAAAACGAAAATGTCACAGCCTGTACTAGTACTGCAAATTATGGGGGTGTAAAACCGATATCTCGCGAATTAGCACTAGGACACGTCATGAACTCGAAATTATCGAAATTGCAGTACGAAAGTATGCGTGAATTACTAAAAGAACATAATGTTTGCGTTTTGCCAACATATAAAAAATTGACAGTGACAAAAAATGAGTGCTATCCTGAGCCTTCAGCTATCACTATTACGGAGACAAGTGCAACTGTAGAGTTACAGGCACTTCTCAACCACACTGTTAAAAGACTGTTCAAAGTTCCAGGTATTTTTCCGAGTGAGTTGGAAAAATGTAAAAATATAAAATTTCACATGATTACAAAATGGGGCTGCGATGGAGCGTCAGGTTTATCAACGTACAAGCAAAGGTTTACTCAGCCAACCTTTTCAGACGAAAGCATTTTTTCAGTCGCACTTGTTTCGTTACAAATAACATGTACCTCCTATAAACAATTTGTCATCTGGAAAAATCCAACGCCAGGTTCAATGAAGTTTTGCAGGCCTATAAAGTTTGATTTTTCAAAAGAAACACCTGAAAAAACACTTTCTGAGTATGACTACATCAGAAATAAAATTAAAAATCTTGAGCCGACGACATTACAAATTGCAACCTGCAAAGTATGCGTGTACCATGAATTGCAAAGCACCATGGTGGACGGAAAGGTGGTTCAGGTAATTTCTGGAACATCTTCTGCATCAGTAAGTTGTCTATGCGGCTCAAAGCCAAGTGAAATGAACGATCTTGAAAGACATCGAGAAATTAAAGATGTGACCGCGCTACAATTTGGCTTATCAACGCTTCATGCGTGGATAAGATTTATGGAGTGCGTATTACATATTGCGTACAGGCTACCATTTAAAAAGTGGACTATTCAGGAGGAAAACAGGAGTATAGCACACTCCACTAAAAAACGAATACAACAAGAGTTTAGAGAGCAATTAGGACTGCTTGTTGATGTGCCTAAGCAAGGAAGTGGGACAACTAATGATGGCAATACTGCTAGAACGTTTTTCTCTAACGTAAAAGCTACTAGTAAAATCACCGGTGTAGACGAGCAATTAATACATAGATTCCATGTAATCTTGCAAACAATGGCATCTGGGGAACATATCGATGCAATTAAATTTGAAACGTATGCTTTCGAAACAGCGGAATTGTACGTATCCAAGTATCCGTGGTATTTCATGCCTGCGTCAGTGCATAAAGTATTGTTACATGGAGCAAAAGTTATTGAAGCATTGTCGCTCCCTCTAGGATTATATACGGAAGAAAGTCTGGAAGCCCGAAATAAAATTGTCAAGTCCGTTAGGGAACATGGAACGAGGAAAGATTCTCGAATTCACACAAATACGGACTTGATGCATTTTTTGTTAGCCTCGTCCGATCCATTAATTGTAATGACCAAAAAAAACGAAGGAAAAATCAAAAAGACCGTTACATGCAGATAGCCAAGATATGTTAAAAGTGTCGGTATAATTTTCATTAAAAGGCGTTAAAATCGGTTTATTCTATAAAAAGTATAAAAAGTATAAAAAGTAAAAAAAATTACAAAAAAAAATACAAAAAAAACTTAAAAAATACAAAAAATACAAAAAAATATAAAAATACAAAAAAATACAAAAAATACAAAAAACAAAATGGAGTCAGGTAATCGCTACGTCCTCGTTCGTTGACTCTGGGTTCGGCTGAAAGCGATTAATTTATGAAATAATACATAAAATAATCGGCGTACAAAATAAAACTCTATGCACTTATTGCATATTATTCAGATGCTTTTAAAATATCGTACTCTCGAATTAGGTGCTCCTACCCATATTTTAAGAAAAAACTCAACTTATTACAACTCAGTGGAGTACTTTTATGAAACTAAATGCAATAATTGTAGTCCTACATATACAGGAAACACAGGGAGATTACTTCAACATAGAATTAATGAACATAAAAACAATATTTATGGAGATGATGAGAATACAGAGGACTTCTTTACATAGAGTTAAAACAGGACGCAATTTCAATTTTAAAAACACAATATAAGTTAATTTTGAAACTTATATTGTTTTTAAAATTTTTTTTACAGTTTTTTGACTTAACAATTGTAACAAAAAGTAGTATATCGATCATTCTCAACCACTTTCTGAACTTTTATTTTTCATTGCAGTTAAAATTAGCCGAATATGCCAGGAAGATTTATTACAGAAAACTTTACACTTATGCAATTATACGGTTAAGAAATTAATCGATTTTATTTCAAAATTAGTATTTAGAATTTGAGTTCACTATATTGGATCCATTATTTTCAATTTGTAGATTTCGACCTTAGATTCGTAATCAGCGACCTTGAAAACAATCAGATAAAAATTTTACACAAGATTTGCAACATTTTTACAATTTGCTTTCGCCATATTGGGTCCGCCATTTTGAATTCATAAATTTCGACCTCTGATTCGTGATTAGTTACTTCGAAAACCCCCCAGATATACATTTTTATAAGATGTCCTACATTTTTACAATTTGATTCCGCCATATTGTATCCGCCATTTTGAATTGCTTAATTTCAACCTCAGATTCGTAATCAGCGACATCGAAAACCGTTTATGCATTTCTTCCGACCCAATAAACAGTTTTATGGATGACAGGGGTAAGGTGATTGGTATGCACATCAATTTTTTATTAACTTCGACAGTTGATTATATTAATGAACAATTGTTTTTTTTTAAATCGGGCTCGACAAAATTGTAGAGAATTTTATTACGCACATTAAAAAAAAACGTTTATTTTGGTCAAGAATTGCAGTCTAAAAGGTAGTTTGTCCGCGAAACTACCACTTGGCCCCACTGTGCGCCGGGCCCCCGTCTTGAGCGATGATAGTTTCTCGCCTTTTTTAAATAGAAATAAAATTTTCTAACATAGAAAAATTTTTTGTGCGTACGTATGTACATATGTGTGTACATGCATACACAGGAAAATATCAATTGTACTGCTTAAAAAAGCGATTACTCAATTTACTTTTTTTCTTTTAGTAAGTAACGGTTGTCTTTAAGAAAGAATATTTTCTTGATAATAGTCTTAAAATGTACAAATTTTAGAAAGAGTCTTTATCATGTACTCGAAAGAAGAATTTATACTCCTTCAAAGAACATAATAAAATTTTATCAAAGAAAAGTCAAAATAATAAATAAAGTAATATGAGGACCCTCGAGATTAAAATAGGAGAAGTCAAGGCTATGAGGGTCAGACGCAGATCACAGTGCGTAATATCAGAAATAACTGATTTATTCGTCGTTTTGATACATTACATCGATCCGTACGTTTCGGCTCAGTTTTGAGCCATCTTCAGCGATAGTTACAGAAATTAAGTTACACGTTCTTCGTACCGTATGGTGAGTTTACTGATTCAAAGTATCAGAAACATAGACCAATTGATCCATATCTGTAAATTTGTTTAATTAATGTTGAGATATTAAAAAGATCCCTTAGGAAACTCACCATTCGGTTTGAAAAACGTGGAATACAGAGCCATGTACATAATGAATACTCTCTGCGAGAAGACTTGACGATCTTATCGACACGACACATGCACAGCAATGATATGAAAGGTCTTGCAAGAAGAAGCATGTCGTAGGTCAACACACCGGCGAGGATTATAACAAAGCACGATTTGACACCGTCTCAAAATGACACGGATTTTTTGCATCATGCATGTGTCACGGTTTTGAGCAAATTGTAATCCATGCTCATGAACTTTGGTCGTTGGCAAATCGGGGTTTTACTATTGGTACATGCAATATTGTGACGGTGTCAAATCGTGCTTTGTTATAATCCTCGCCGGTGTGTTGACCTACGACATGCCTCTTCTTGCAAGACCTTTCATATCATTGTGTGTCGTGTCGACAAGATCGTCAAGTCTTCTCGCAGAGAGTATTCATTATGTACATGGCTCTGTATTCCACGTTTTTCAGACCGAATAGTTTCCTAAGGGATCTTTTTAACATCTCAACATTAATTGAACAAGTTTACAGATATGGATCAATTGGTCTATGTTTCTGATACTTTGAATCAGTAAACTCACCATACGGTACGGAGAACGTGTAACTTAACTTCTGTAACTACCGCTGAAGATGGCTCAAAGCTGAGCCGAAACGTACGGATCGATGTAATGTATCAAAACGACGAATAAATCAGTTATTTCTGATATTACGCACTGTGATCTGCGTCTGACCCTCATAGCCTTGACTTCTCCTATCAAAATAATTAGCAAATCAAATTTTTGTTTTAATTTTATATTCTTAACTGAAGAACTGAATAATTAGAATTTAGAATATTATTTATTTTAAGTAATATTATCAAGAAAACATTTTTTGTAAAGATCATCGTTACTTAAAAGAAGAGAAAACTGAGTAATTGGTTTTCTTAGCACTAGAATGATATTTTTTGCGTGTGCGTATACGGCACGCCATTTTACTATTTAATACCATCATAAAAATTCTACCAAATTAAATTGATACTCAAAGAAAAGAAATTATTATTATGTCTAGACATACTTATAATTCATCGAATTATTATTAAGCTATAATTGAAAATGCAGAATTACAATTATGTCTAGACAAAATATTAAAGTAATTCTTCAGTTTAGCTACCTCAGCACAGAAATCGATGAAATTAGGCTCATTCGACGCGTTTTTGCACGAAACGAAAGAATCTGGCAGAAAAAAGTGTCGCTCTGCCCCGCGACGCGAGATATTAATCGTTGACAGGAATCAGGTTATGATTCCTGTCATACCGACGAGATGTAGCGACTACGGACATATCCCGCGGCCACATGCGCATGCTCAGTGGCCGCACGCGCATGCAAAAGTGCGCCAATTTGAAACTAGTGTGCAAAATAAGAACTAGAATAAAACAAATGAAGCGCGCTAAAATCATACGTGAAGTCGCAGGCACGTGCAATAACAACTTCTATAAAGCAGGACATACACACGTGTGTGTGTGTGCCCTGCTTTAACGAAAATCATTAAACAGTTAAATACTTTTAAAGCGCGTCAACTAACCTATGTAGGTTAGTGACGCGCTTTAAACAGTTAAATATTTTTAAAGCGTGTCACTAACCTACATAGGTTAGTTGACGCGCTTTAAACACTTAAATACTTTTAAAGCGCGTCAACTAACCCATGTAAGTTAGTGGCGCGTTTTAAATAGTTAAATACAAAATATCTGCTTTTGAAAATCACAACTTCAAAATAATACATTTAATTATCTGGCAACTTTAACGATTAATATCTCGCTTCGCGGGGCAGAGCGACACTTTTTTCTGCCAGATTCTTTCGTTTCGTGCAAAAACGCGTCGAATAAGCCTAATTTCATCGATTTCTGTGCTAAGGTAGCTAAACTGAAGAATTACCCCCGAATTTTACTTATGTACGCAATTTTAATACTTGAATTTCTATTATGTACACAATTGTAATTCTGGAATTACTTTTTTTCTTTTGGTAAGTAACGGGGTTCTTTAAGAATGAATATTTTTTTGATAATAATCTTAAAATGTATTCATCACAAATTTTAAAAAAAGTCTTTATCATGTACTGGAAAAAAGAATTTATACTCCTTCAAAGAACATTATAAAATTTTATCAAAGAAAAGTCTAAATAATAAGCAAATCGAATTTTTGTTTTAATTTTATATTCTTAATTGAAAAGTTAAACAATTAGAATTCAGATTATTATTTGTTTTAAGTAAAGAGAGTGATGAGTGTATTTTAAGATTATTATCAAAAAAATATTCTTTGTGAAGATAACCGTTAAAAGAAGGGAAATGGAGTAATTGGTTTTCTTAGCACTAGAATGATATTTTTTGCGTGTGAATTGTGCATAAATAGCAATCGCGATATAAGATCGCGAGCCAAAAAATAATTTTTTTTCTGTGGCAAGAAAATGATAGAGCGCTATCATTTCCACACCACCTTGCGGTAGATAGCATGGCGCATTTTTTTTTAAGTGGTATCCCCAGTGGGTCTAATCCACTTTGCATTAAAATATGAGAATATTTTAATGCAAGAACTGTTCGAAGTGCCTTCCTCCTTCTCGTATACAGAATGCGCCATTTCCGGCGTGATGGTACCGAAAGCTGCGAAAATTTCTTCTCGTACCTCAGCTTCTGTACCACCACGCTTGTGCTCGACTAAATCTTTGATGTAACCCCAAACGAAATAGTCGAGCACGTTAAGATCCGCGCCGGCCAAATGATTGGGCCACCTCGACCCATCCATCAAACAACAAACGTTTGCAATTAATAATATTCTTTTGTTTTAACATGGTTTGTCGCTCCACGACAATACGTGCCCAGCGTCCGACGTGCGTGCATTCTCGCGAATATTTTGATAAATTGTAAGAAAATGTATACTGCTCGAGAGTATACCGACATGCTGATTACGTATGGAATGGCTGGAGAAAACGTCCGTGCCGCCGTTCGACTTTACGCGGAACGATTCCCCGGGCGTGAACGACATCCCGGATACAAAGTGATTTTGGGATGTGTCCGATGCGCCAGAGAGACACGATCTCTTTTCCCAAATTGGCGACATGCTGGTGCACCGTTGCAACGTCGCGTAATCGACGAAGAGAGAATCCTCCAAACATTCGAGGATTTCGAGGACAACCCCGAGAACCCCCAGAGACGACCTACCATATGCCGTGTCGCTGGTATGCTTGGTCTCTCCCGAAGCGTCGTACATCGGGTTCTACGTCAGGACGGATTGCACCCGTTTCATTATCAACGGGTGCAGCAACTTATTGCAAGAGATGCAGAGCAGCGCGTCTATTATTGTGAAGGTACTTTTATCATCTTTCTTTAATGTTTACGCTGCTTTTAACAAATAATAATTATCGGCGAAATACACAGGGTTCCTCGCGCAGTGTTGGCGAAACGCCCTTTTTCCCGACCGCATCCTGTGGACGGACGAAGCGACCTTCAAACCAAATGGCGTGTTTAACTCCCGTAATTTTTTATTATGGAAAGGTGAAAATCCGCACGCCATTCGCCAAGGCGCGTTTCAATATCGCTGGTCGATAAATGTTTGGGCAGGTATAAAAGCGAACCGAATTGTAAGTAATAAGTTTATGAGTTAAGAAAGTCCGTCTTTGTCTCCCTCACAGTTATTTCAAATCACACTCTTTCTATGGTTTTCAGATCGGTCCCTACATTCTCCCGCCACGCTTAACCGGGGAAATTTACGCGCGGTTTCTGGAAAATGAGTTGCCCGGTCTTCTCGAAGACGTTCCCCTTCGTGAACGGGAAGAGCTCATTTTCCAGCACGACGGGGCTCCCGCGCATTTTTCGCGACAGGCGCGAAATGTTTTAGATGCGCGATATCCGGACAGATGGATGGGTCGAGGTGGCCCAATCATTTGGCCGGCGCGGTCGCCGGATCTTAACGTGCTCGACTATTTCGTTTGGGGTTACATCAAAGATTTAGTCGAGCACAGGCGTGGTGGTACAGAAGCTGAGGTACGAGAAGAAATTCTCGCAGCTTTCGGTATCATCACGCCGGAAATGGCGCACTCTGTATACGAGAAGGAGGAAGGCACTTTGAACAGTTCTTGCATTAAAATATTCTCATATTTTAATGCAAAGTGGATTAGACCTTGTGACGACGACGACGATGTCCGCCCGGTCTCGCCGGCCGGGTAGGAGCGCGCCGTCGCTTTCCTCAGTGATCTCACTCAAAATCGCGATAGGACTCTACGTAGAAAACCAGATAGTAGCTCGACAAGACAATTTTCTCAAGATATGGGCGCCAGGTGCGGAGAAGGCCGCACCACCTTACGCAAAACGTAACTCTCTCAGGCGTGAGTCTATCGGTTGATCGCGGTTGGAAAAGGTGAGGGAGCGCAGCGCAATCAACACATCAGATTAAACAAAGAAAGAAAAATATATTTCAATCAGGGTGCAAGCATTGGAAATGAGTTAGAGATATATCCGTCGGCGAATAGAAGACCCGGATAGGCGCGACAGGTCACGCCCCAAGCGCAATATACACGCTTTCGCCGAGTTGCTCAGCAATCCCGACCGATTTCATAACATTAATAATCCCGACGCAGAACGAATTCCATCCGGAGTCTCGCGATACCGACGTAATCTCGCGATACGGCCAACTTACAATTAAGCGCGGAGTAACCGAGAACACTTACTTGCGACGAAACGCACGAACTAACGCAATTTACTTACCACTAAACGCGACATTCCCGTTACGAGAACATTTACTTACGACGAAACGCACAAACTAGCACAATTTACTTAAAATTAAACGCGACATACTCGTGAATCATGATTCGCGACGAAGCGCACAAACTAACGCAATTTTCTTACAACTAAACGCGACAGAATCGTAGGGCACCCGCACGCACGAGGGCGACTTCACGAGGGTCGAGATGACCGCACAACTCCCGCGAGTGCGCGAGTCCCGAATTGACCGCGGATCTCTCGATCACGCGAGTCCCAAATTGGCTGCGAATTTCCTGATTACGCGAGCCCCAAATGACCGCGAATCTCCCGATTACGCGAGTCCCGAAAGAACGCGAAACTCAAAGGCGCCCTGCGCCACGACGCGACCACGTGATGCCCACGAGAGGTCATCACGGTACTTACAATATTCACAACGCGAACAATGTTCTCCACGCAAATCTCTGACGTACGATCCTACGATCGAAGACGATTACCCGGACGCAAATTATACACGCTGACTGCCGGCGACCGCACGCCCGAATCCCCGAGACGGGCACTTACGATAACTTTTCCGCCCGGGCCCTCCCGCGATACGGTTCTCGATATTATTCAGTTAAGACGGGTCTCATTAATTCCCGCGGTACCACGCGACTCCCGGGAGGGCCTTAGTATTGCGACGATCTTACTTTTAGGAGGCAGAGCAGTGGCCTTAAATTTGCTGGCTGGATCGGCAGCTCGTCGTCGCAGTGGCAGGAGGGTTGGGGTGATACCTTTCGTAGCGGCGGCTCACACGACAGTAACGTTCCTTCGGTCCGGCGGGACCACGCTGGGCCCGCGCGCGCCCGCGCGTGCCGGTGTCCCTAGCCCTATCCGGTGCTGCGCCCTGGCACGATACCGATGCCCCTAGGCGATCGCCGCGCCTAACTAGGGCGCCCCTCGCAGCTGCTTCCATCCGCCGGCGGTAGTTTTGAATCCACCTGTGTGAGACCGGCTGTCCAGGCCGCGACTCACAGACCGGTCACCTGACGACCAGGCTGGACGGGCCGTGGCTCGTCGACCGGTAGCGGAATCCCGGCGGTGGCCCCATCCCTTGACGGGGACCTTCGTCGGGGCGTCCCCCTTCCCGGGCCCTCCGTATTCGGGATGCAGAAGTTAGTGCGGGCTAGTCGTGTGCCTTGACAGGCTTTTTTGTTGTTCCGGCTGTGGGCTCCAGCGTGACCCGCCCGTCGACCGTCCGTCCTCGGAAGCCTCCGGCTGTCCACCTGACAGTCCCGCGGTGCGGTATACGCCGGCACATAAACATTGTGGCCCTCCGCTCTGCACCCTCTCGCACCTGTAAGTCTCGCCAAAATCTTAGTCCCAACCTCAAAACGCTAGCGCCCCGCCCGCCTCGGGCGGAGGCACCACCCCTGACGCCTCCCTCGGCCGAGCTACTATCCGGGTCGGGGGGACGCGACATTTGTCACGTCACAACCTATATACTGGGGACACTTAAAAAAAAATGCGCCATGCTATCTACCGCAAGGTGATGTGAAAATGATAGCGCTCTATCATTTTCTTGCCACAGAAAGAAAATTATTTTTTGGCTCGCGATCTTATATCGCGATTGCTATTTATGCACAATTTACACGCAAAAAATATCATTCTAGTGCTAAATGGACTAAATAAGTAAATTTCGATGCAAATATCTTGCGAATGCTCGAGTATTGCATCGTGCCACTTTACCATTAATTAGTGGGGGGTTAACCCTACAACATATTAAAAATTTATTTAAATCGGTGAGGGCACTACCTGGTCCTCCCCTTGTAAGAAAACCAATTACTCCATTTCCCTTCTTTTAACGGTTATCTTCACAAAGAATATTTTTTTGATAATAATCTTAAAATACACTCATCACTCTCTTTACTTAAAACAAATAATAATCTGAATTCTAATTGTTTAACTTTTCAATTAAGAATATAAAATTAAAACAAAAATTCGATTTGCTTATTATTTAAACTTTTCTTTGATAAAATTTTATAATGTTCTTTGAAGGAGTATAAATTCTTTTTTCCAGTACATGATAAAGACTTTTTTTAAAATTTGTGATGAATACATTTTAAGATTATTATCAAAAAAATATTCATTCTTAAAGAACCCCGTTACTTACCAAAAGAAAAAAAGTAATTCCAGAATTACAATTGTGTACATAATAGAAATTCAAGTATTAAAATTGCGTACATAAGTAAAATTCGAGAATTACAATTATGTACATAATTTTAATTCCCGAAAATTTTTTATGTCATAACGTAAAATAAATTCAGAATTAATATTTTGTTTAGACATAATTGTAATTCTGCATTTTCAATTACAGCTTAATAATAATTCGATGAATTATAAGTATGTCTAGACATAATAATAATTTCTTTTCTTTGAGTATCAATTTAATTTGGTAGAATTTTTATGATGGTATTACATAGTAAAAAGGCGTGCCGTATACGCACACGCAAAAAAATATCATTCTAGTGCTAAGAAAACCAATTACTCAGTTTTCTCTTCTTTTAAGTAACGATGATTTTTACAAAAAATGTTTTCTTGATAATATTACTTAAAATAAATAATATTCTAAATTCTAATTATTCAGTTCTTCAGTTAAGAATATAAAATTAAAACAAAATTCGATTTGCTAATTATTTTGATAGGAGAAGTCAAGGCTATGAGGGTCAGACGCAGATCACAGTGCGTAATATCAGAAATAACTGATTTATTCGTCGTTTTGATACATTACATCGATCCGCACGTTTCGGCTCAGCTTTGAGCCATCTTCAGCGGTAGTTACAGAAGTTAAGTTACACGTTCTCTGTACCGTATGGTGAGTTTACTGATTCAAAGTATCAGAAACATAGACCAATTGATCCATATCTGTAAATTTGTTCAATTAATGTTGAGATATTAAAAATATCCCTTAGGAAACTCACCATTCGGTCTGAAAAACGTGGAATACAGAGCCATGTACATAATGAATACTCTCTGCGAGAAGACTTGACGATCTTGTCGACACGACACACAATGATATGAAAGGTCTTGCAAGAAGAGGCATGTCGTAGGTCAACACACCGGCGAGGATTATAACAAAGCACGATTTGACACCGTCACAATATTGCATGTACCAATAGTAAAACCCCGATTTGCCAACGACCAAAGTTCATGAGCATGGATTACAATTTGCTCAAAACCGTGACATATGCATGATGCAAAAAATCCGTGTCATTTTGAGACGGTGTCAAATCGTGCTTTGTTATAATCCTCGCCGGTTTGTTGACCTACGACATGCCTCTTCTTGCAAGACCTTTCATATCATTGCTGTGCATGTGTCGTGTCGATAAGATCGTTAAGTCTTCTCGCAGAGAGTATTCATTATGTACATGGCTCTGTATTCCACGTTTTTCAGACCGAATGGTGAGTTTCCTAAGGGATCTTTTTAATATCTCAACATTAATTGAACAAATTTACAGATATGGATCAATTGGTCTATGTTTCTGATATTTTGAATCAGTAAACTCACCATACGGTACGAAGAACGTGTAACTTAATTTCTGTAACTATCGCTGTAAGATGGCTCAAAACTGAGCCGAAACGTACGGATCGATGTAATGTATCAAAACGACGAATAAATCAGTTATTTCTGATATTACGCACTGTGATCTGCGTCTGACCCTCATAGCCTTGACTTCTCCTATTTTAATCTCGAGGGTCCTCATATTATTGTACTTTATTTATTATTTTGACTTTTCTTTGATAAAATTTTATTATGTTCTTTGAAGGAGTATAAATTCTTCTTTCGAGTACATGATAAAGACTCTTTCTAAAATTTGTACATTTTAAGACTATTATCAAGAAAATATTCTTTCTTAAAGACAACCGTTACTTACTAAAAGAAAAAAAGTAAATTGAGTAATCGCTTTTTTAAGCAGTACAATTGATATTTTCCTGTGTATGCATGTACACACGTATGTACATACGTACGTACAAAAAATTTTTCTATGTTAGAAAATTTTATTTCTATTTAAAAAAGGCGAGAAACTATCATCGCTCAGGACGGGGGCCCGGCGTTACGCGCCGCTCGTGCGTAATCATCGCCGCTTGTAGTAAACAACTGTCCGCGCGCCGACCGCGGGGCGGCCGCATCTCGCCGCGCGCTTGGTTTGGCGGTGGGCCGGGCCAACGTGCGGCGATTTTTAATCATTAATAACTCATTAACTATTGCGAAAATTGCAAAATGGTACATGACTTTTCGACTCAGTTTGGCTCGCTCTGTCTAAATATGAGAAAAGTACCAAACATTCAGGGACACCTTGTATGTATAATATCGAAGGACATGTTCGTTAATTTATTCATTATACTATGAATAAATCATGAATTTTATTATTATTTATTAATAGATATTAAGTGTTATTTATTATGTTCCATTTACTTTAATATGTCTTTACTAGCATAAATGAGTTTATCATAATAATACAATAACTCACATAACGGTAATGTATAATAAACGTGTATCATTTAAATAAATAATTTTCAAGAATATAAATATATTGGTATATATTGGTATATATTGGTCGCATATCTGCACAATTATACACGATTCTCGCTTTTAGGAAAGTAAAAAAATACTGGTTGCAAAAATGTAAATTGCTATGCTATTTCTATTTGTGTAAAGAAAATTATTAAATTAAATATAAAAATAGAAATATACTACGTTAACGCGAACGTTACTTCTATAGTAACTTATGATAATTCACTCATTTACGCGGAGTAAATTATCGTAAGTTACTACAAAATCCCGTTTACGCGAATTATCGTAAGTTACTACAGAAGTAACGCTCGCGTAAACGTAGTGATAGTTACATTATTTATTTTTATTTAATATTTAATATTTTAATATTTTAATATTTTTATTCATTTTAGTATTACAAACACATTGTATGTATACATATAACATTGCCAGTGCGTGGACTGCGTGGTAAAACGAAATGCGGACACCCGAGTTATGGTACGGATCGAACGGGAGGAAGAAAGACAGAAGATCATATGTCTGCTTTCTTTTATTCAGCCGAAGGCAACCGAAGCGCTGAGCGCACACGGACGTGGCTCGTGTTTTGTGTGAGTATCCCCTCCATCTCCATGACGACCACATTGATTGCAACGGAGTTATAGCGTGCATTATCTAGCATTGCTGATACAAAGTTTACTGCAAATATAAGTGCATATAAGTGTATACATACGTGTCTAAATACGCTAGCTGGGAAATCGTTGTGTCGACTTCATCATTTTCATCATTATGGATGAGTGTTGTAAAAGTGCGTTGCAACGTATGAAACTGTCACACCTTATAAAATTATTTGAAGGTATGTATGATTAAATATCTTTTTACAATTCAAATAAATTATTATTTTTTCTTTATGCATTTTTTCCTTTTACTTCTCCTCTTACCTTAAATATTAATATAAAATGGAACATTAGTTACTGTTATTTACTGGATAATAAGCTGTTAAAGCTATCATAGGTGTCACATAAAGTTGTCGTATGCGGTTAACTTTTCCCTTCATTCTTTCTTTAAAATTTTTAACTGTAAACTGTGTTTTAATAAGAATAATCCTTTCTAAAAAAAGGCATGTTAAATCGATACTCGCATCTCTCGAAGTCTTCTCGAAAGTCTCGAATTGCTTTGTTGGCTCTTTTCCGCGATGTTGATTGGTTTTCTCGCGGCGATTACAGCTAACATCACGGAGAACAAGTATTTTCACAGATCTGTGGTATTTTGACAAACGTGAGTCGAGAGGTTAATAAGTGAATAAAGAAGTATATGAATTATTTATATTATAATATATAAATAATAATGTTGATTCTTCTTCTATGATTTCTCTCTTAAGAAAAGAAGAAGATAAGTCTACTTCTTTTCCTTTTGGAAAAGAGAATATCAGCTTTCAAGTTTATTTTAGATAAGTTTTATGAAATGTTCTTATTACTATTTTTATTCTTATTAATATTTTAGAAATGATACTTTGTGTTATATTTTATTTTTAGTTAGCGGTTTTACGCTGCTAATAAATTGCTGAGATTCAAGATCAATCAAATTTATTGTGGAGAGTAAATATTTTGACTGTCAAGAGGTTATTAGTGTAATGTGAATTTACTGGTGCGTAAATTTGTTCTTTCTTTCTCTTTCTTTCCCTTCTTTAAACTATCAAATACAGAATGTAACATTTTAATTTAATTGTAATTTATTTAAATCAGCTAGAGTATAAATCCTACCATTATATATTATATATTATATAATTCAAAAACACTTCAATAAAAGAGAATGCTATGTCGATTTACTAGAAGCATTCCAGGATGTGAGTAAAGATATTTCTTTCAATCCCGTATGAATATAAAAATGTCAGCTTATCTTTTCTTTTTTGAATTAATTCTATATATAATCAATTAAATATATATAAATGTATATTGGCAGATTATATTTGAGACATCAATGGGCGAGTGTTTAGAATTGAACTCGACCAATTTTAACAAGAAGCCCGATCTGAATCTATTTACGATGGATTGATAAAGGAGATGCAAGGAATAGTAGAAGATAAATGGCATATTTTTATCAGCACTATAAGGATTATTATTCTGCCAGATGTTTAATAGGTACCCGGAAAAAAAAGATTATATATAATTATATATAATTATATATAAACTAGCTGGTTACCCGGGCTTCGCCCCGAAGGACATATGTAATAAGACACGCAAATATTCTCTCTCTCTCTCTCTCTTTCTCTCTCTCTCTCTCTCTCTCTCTCTCTCTCTCTCTCTCTCTCTCTCTCTCTCTCTCTCTCTCTCTCTCTCTCTCTCTCTCTCTCTCTCTCTCTCTCTCTCTCTCTCTCTCCTCTCTCTCTCTCTCCTCTCTCTCTCTCTCTCTCTCTCTCTCTCTCTCTCTCTCTCTCTCTCTCTCTCTCTCTCTCTCTCTCTCTCTCTCTCTCTCTCTCTCTCTCTCTCTCTCTCTCTCTCTCTCTCTCTCTCTCTCTCTCTCTCTCTCCCCCTCCCCTCCCCTCCCCTCCCCTCTCTCTCCTCTTTCTTCCTCTCTCCCCCTCCCTCCCCCTCCCAAAAATTGGAAAAATTATAAAAACCGGTTTCCAAAAAAATCAGTAACAAAAACTATACACATCATGGCGCTCCCCGGAAAATTCTACCCCTACTTCATATACAATTCTTTAAGATTCGGTCAATTAATTCCCGAAAATTGAAAAAATTTCGGTTACCGGCTTCCAAAAGATCGGTAACAAAAAATTATACACTTTATAGCACTCCCCGGAAAATTCTACCCCTGTTTAATCTATAATTCTTTGAGATTCGGTCAATTATTTCCCGAAAAATTAGAAAAATTAGAAAAACCGGTTTCCAGAAAATCGATAACAAAAAACTATACACATAGTGGCACTCCCCGGAAAATTCTACCCCTATTTCATATACTTATGGTAAAAATTCGGTTCAGGGGTTTGAGATTCGGTCAATTATTTCTCGAAAAATTAGAAGAATTAAAAAAACCGGTTTCCAGGAAATCGGTAACGAAAAACTATACACATAGTGGCACTCCCCGGAAAATTCTACCCCTATTTCATATTTTTGGTGAAAATTCGATTCAGGGGTTTGGGCTGGGCGTAATATATATACAATTCTTTAAGATTCGGTCAATTAATTCCCGAAAAATTAAAAAAATTTCGATACCGGCTTCCAAAAAGATCGGTAACGAAAAATTATACACTTTATAGCACTCCCCGGAAATTTCTACCCCTGTTTGGTCTATAATTCTTTAAGATTCAATCAATTATTTCCCGAAAAATTAAAAAAATTAGAAAACAAAAATTAGAAAAATTAGAAAAATTAAAAAAACCGGTTTCCAGAAAATCAGTAACAAAAAACTATACACATAGTGGCACTCCCCGGAAAATTCTACCCCTATTTCATATACTTTTGATAAAAATTCGGTTCAGAGGTTTAGGCTGAGCGATATTAAAGAATCCGTGAAAACACGTTTTACTCCTTTTCACCCCGTTAGGGCTCGAATTTCTAAAAATCCCTTCTTAGTGGCACTCCCCGGAAAATTCTACCCCTATTTCATATACTTTTGGTGAAAATTCGGTTCAGGGGTTTGGGCTGGGCGTTGATGAGTGAGTGAGTCAGTCAGGACATCTTCCTTTATATATATAGATATATATGATTATATATGATTATATATAAATTTTGTCTCTATATTATATGAAATTATATATGGGTCCATATATGATTATATATGGACATATATAATTCCAGATATAACTAGAAAAGAACAATAGATCATATATGCACTCATATATGGATCCATATAAGATTCATATGGGAGTATATATGTATAACCCTATATGATTATATAATATAATTATATATAATTATATTATATAGAGACAAAGTTCATATATAATCATATATATTTATATATAATTATATATAATCTTTTTTTCCCGGGTAGACAGGATGTCTAATATATATATATATATATATATATATATATATATATATATATATATATATATATATTGCTTCCTCATAGAGGAAGCTTTGTTTTCGTGAAAAAAATTTTTTTTAGATATTTTTGGCAACGTGTTTAGAATGTTCTAAAACATCGAAAAATTACTTTTGTACAAAATGTCCGTGTGTATGTATGTATGTATGTCTGTATGTGTGTGTGTGTGTGTATATGTTGTTGTCCGTATGTGCTCTAACTTCCGTAATTTTTTAGATATTGGGATGTTTTTTTTTAATCGATAGAGTATCATTCAAGGAAGGTTGGTATTGAATTTGGTGATGATTGGTAAAGGGGTTCTTTTAAAAAAAAATTTTGAAATTTTTTAGAAATGTCCGTGGTTGCTCTAACTTACGCAAATTTGGAGATATCAATCTATTTCTAATTTTATTATATTTTTCAGTTTTTTCTACCCCTATTTCATATATAAAGTTTTAAGATTTGTTTGATTAGACCCAGCTTTATAAGCGATCAAAGGTCCATAATTTTGCTCGCATATAAAGCTAAGTCTAATCAACCGAATTTAAAAGAATTATATATGAAATAGGGGTAGAAAAGAGAGAGAGAGAGAGAGAGAGAGAGAGAGAGAGAGAGAGAGAGGAGAGAGAGAGAGAGAGAGAGAGAGAGAGAGAGAGAGAGAGAGAGAGAGAGAGAGAGAGAGAGAGAGAGAGAGAGAGAGAGACCGAAGTAAAAATTGTTTTTTGAGTTTTCGATGCCAATGTGTTGCTTATGTTCGAAAACGTCGAAAAATCGTAGAGTATCATTAAAAATAGGTTGGCGTTGAATTATCTTTTTTTTTGTTTATGGTATAACTTCCGTAATTTTTGAGATATTGGGATGTTTTTTTTTAATCGATAGAGTATCATTCAAGGAAGGTTGGTATTGAATTTGGCGATGATCGGTAAAGGGGTTCTTTTTTAAAAAAATTTTGAATTTTTTTAGAAATGTCCGTTGTTGCTCTAACTTCCGCAAATTTGGAGATATCGATCTATTTCTAATTTTATTATATTTTTCAGTCTTTTGTACCCATATTTCATATATAATTTTTTAAGATTTGGTTGATTAGACCCAGTTTTATACGCGATCAAAAACAAAATCAATATAAACGAAAAAGTATAATTAAAGAAAGTTAAGGAAGGATAGAGGCAGATAGACTTTCAGGAAAAAAACAAGAAGATGCAGCTTGTAAATTTTATGAAAAAATTTGAAAAAAATATTGTGCAAATTAGAAATTTGCACTTGGCTTCCTCATCAAATTAAAATTGTGCAAATTAGAAATTTGCACTTGGGTTCCTCATCAAATTGAGATGTAGAAATTTGCACGTCACAATTTTGAAGTGAGAGAGTAGGAAATTAGCAAATTGAATCCACAACGTATTGCTACGTGCGAAAAGCTTCCTCTATGAGGAAGCCAAACTAAAAATTATGCATCTAATAAAATACAAGATTCCTCATAGAGGAGCTTTGAACGCGTAGCAATACGTTGTGGATTCAATTTGCTAATTTTATACATAATATGTATGTATATATGTATGTGTGTGTATGTGTGTATATATGTGTGTATATGTGTGTATGTATGTATGTATGTATGTATGTATGTATATACAATATGTGTGTGTGTGTAAATCCCAGCAAACACCAAATTACATGTAACTTACATGTTTATACTTGTAATTTTCTACTCAACAATGTAAATGTTATATAACACACGTGTTTTATTGCAATTACATTGTTAGATAGGAAATTACAACTAATATGTAAATACTTGGTGTTTGCTGGGTATATATGTATATATATAGATATAATATTCTTTTATTAACAGTGCGTTCTGCGAACGTACTCTTTATATATCTCTTCTTGAAGTTTGCCTCGTGGCGTGATTTACCGCTGTATCGCTTGTTTTAACTTAACTTCATAGTAAAGATTCAATTTTTAAAACATTGGAAGACATTTTCGTAAATAAGAAAGAAGGAAGAAAAGAGGAAAGAAAGGTTAATAAGAAAATAAAAGGAAGAATTATATTTTGATTCATTTAAAGACGTACTACCGTGATCAAGGAGAACCTCTAGGATACGTTCATAGGGCGCTGCACTGTCCCTTCCATCATTTTTACAATTCAATCCTGCTTCCATATTTATAATTCGTAGGTACATATATTTCAATAAATGAAACGTATCTAACCAATACCAATGCCAAATTTCATTTATAGCAAATGTTCGAGAAATTAGAGATAATTGCGTCAGCAAATATTGGAGATCGGAAAATGTTTTTTTTCCCTAAATTTTTCAATATTTATTAAAAATAAATACACACACACACACACACACACACGCACACACATACACAAACACACACACACACACACACACACACATATGTATATATGTGTGTATATATATATATAAGATTTACGTGATATATTAAACATGGTTTGAGATAAATATGTCTGCAAAATATATTTTTAAATGTATTTTTTAATGTAAAGTAGATTATATTATGCTGAATATATTTCTTATATCTTTATTGTTTATACAGAATGTCAGACAATTCTAAAAATATTGGTTCCGAGTCGGAATTAGAAGATTACGACGATTCAGATTTAGATATGGCAAAAGTTAATATTAATGAAAAAGAAAAAAATAATGACAAAATAGAAGAAAAAGATGATGATTTTGATGCAATAAATTTATTAACACCTAATGAAGACATTGACTCAATAAAAATGTTTGATTCAACAGTGTAAGTATACATATTGTATTTACTAATTAAAAAATAAATCAGTACAATAAAGAATATTGAGGCTTTCGTGACTTAACCCGTTTATATTAAATATACACTTTACGTTGATTTGTATACGATGACTTAACTCTGTCTCTTTATAATAATAGTATAGATATGAGTTTATTCAACAAATGTAAATTAATTATAAATTAATTTATTATAATATAGATAATAATTTGTTATTTAATTGATATTATAGAGAAGTAATAGGATATATTGACAGCATAGAGGCTCCTCGGTCTGTAGGTGATCAAAAACAATACAGATTTTTTAAATTTTACATCAATAACGGTAGTGGAAGAAGAATTCAAGTAGTTGCATGGAACGATGAGGTAGAGCGTATTGAACAACAGATAACAACTAATATTGTAAGTGTCCTTAATTTTTAAGATTAAAAATAAGTTTTTATTTATTAATTACTATTATAAACTAAAATTAAATTCTAGCTGATGTTTTTTAAACAATTAAATGATAAAAAATTTAATAATTTATTACATTTCTTTTTCCAAAAAGTTAATTTAACATTAAAAACAAAATATAAACTTAACAAAAACATGTAAACTTAACTTAACAGTTTACTTATAATTAGATTGTAGATTTAGACGGAGTACAAGCAAGAACACCTAAAGTAGCAATGTATAATAATGGAAATGTTCCATTTGAATTACACGTTAGAGGCAATACTGTTTTAACAATATTGGGAAAGTATAATCCTTCCAATATAGTTAATAATAATCCTCAAGAAATTGAATTTAAAGATATTTTAAATACTTCTGAACGTGTCAGTAAGTTCTATTGATGAATATTTCAAAGATACAATTAAACTATATGTATTATATATATCTACTTTTGTGTATTTATATGCGTGTAAATATGCTTGCGTGTTAAACTTTCTTTAATCAATAACTCAAATATTTAATTGTTTTAATGTTTTCCAGTATTAAAGGGATTTCTAAAAAGTAATTTTGGCGCGATATATAATAATAAACTTAATAAAAAAATTGGTTGTGGAGCTATCACGGATGGAAATTATAAAATTGAAATACACATTTTAAATTTTGATTTAAACAAATATTTACAAAAAAAATTTAAAAGAGGAGATAAAATACAAGTTGTTGGAAATGTACAAAATACAGGTATTATTATTGTATAATAAGTCTGAGAGAGATTGTCTGATAATAGACTTATTAACTACTAAAATGATTGTAAAAAGATAGAAAACTCTTTTATTCAATCTAAGACTATTTACATAAAACATATATTGCTACATTTATTATCGGACATCCTACGTTTGTCTTTAAGTCTTTTTTAAGTATTATTATTATTTTAATTTTTACAGCTGATCCTCCATATTTAATAGTAACATGTATTGAGGATATTAAAAAATTGGAAGGACGTATGTCTTTAGGACAATTGGTAAAGGGGATACAAACCCCTAAGAAAAGAAAACTGGATGATAATTTATTACAGCAGGTATAATTCTAAAAAATATTGATGTTTCTGTCTACTGGCTACTTATATCCTTGTTTTATTTGATGATATCAAAAGCGTGAAATTGCATGCCATAATTCTAAAAAATATTGATGTTTCTGTCTACTGGCTACTTATATCCTTGTTTTATTTGATGATATCAGAAGCGTGAAATTGCATGCCAAAAATTTTTACAGTATACGTTGAAATAAAAAGACATCCATAAAACATAATTGTAATTGATTTAGTACATTTGTAAAATACCGAACACTTTGGCTTTAATAATCACAAAATAGCCACAAAATTAACGTGACAATAACAATAATAACAATAAATAATAAATAATAATAATAAATAATAACAATATATAATAATAAATAATAATAATAAATAATAAATAATAAAGCATTTATATATTATTTTATTTTTCAGGGACAGAACAAGGCTGCATCTTCAACATCAAAATTTTTGAAAAAAAATAATTAATAAATTTATAATTTTTATTGTATTTATTAAGATGTTCAATGTTGTTAAATTGTTATTCTTAAAAATAAATTAAAAATTATTCTTAAAAATAAATTAAAAATAAATTAAGTAATTAAAGAGTTAAAAATTAATTGTTTATTAATTGTCTGCTGAACGTGCCTAAATAACTGCGTTTGAAAAGCGTGTTATTAGCTATTTGCTTGTTCTATTCTTATTTAAAGCCTTGTATCCACAATACTAGAAATTGCTCTAAGATCTCGAACGGTGAAACAATTAACCAATCGTATTTAATTGGTCGAATTAGTTAAATATGCAATTGGTCATGTCTTTCTCCATACAATATCTCGACATTATTAACGCTAATAGCTTCTCCCTTGAATGTGCCCAAAGATCCGTATTCATAGGTCGGTATTCATAGTTGGATTTTATATTTAAGACCATCTTAAGTACTGAAGATAGTTCATATTTAACTCTTTCGTTGACGTAGCGATTACTTCGTGAGCAACTGTCATTGCAGCTGTTATTTAGACATTTTGTAACAATAATAATAATATTTACGTATGCAAAAAACCTTTGTGTGTGAATATAAGATACTGGTAAGTTTCAAGCTTACTTTTCTATAAAATACATTCTTATTTATATATATATTCTTATTTATATATGTATGGCATATGTATGTATATATATGTATATACATATATATATATATATATATATATATGTATGTGTATATGTATACATGTGTGTATGTATATATATGTATGTATATATGTATGCGCGCGTATACATAATAATAATAAACAGTATACATAATAATAAACAGTAAAAATAAGAATGTTATGGCAAATGTGAGTCAAGTGCTGTACGTAATGTGCAAAATAAATAATTGATGCAATGCTTCAAATATGTTGAACATTTTAGCTCTTCCTTTGAGCCATCTTCAACTTTACAACTTACAAAGTACATACATGTGTGGACAGAGGAGCGTGTTCCACAGGAATCGGAGAGGGGGGAGAAACAGACCTCGCTTTTTCGACCCCCTATCCATATCCCCCCTATACGGGATGGACCTTGCTTCAACTTACAAGTATGTGCTTTGTAAGTTGAAGCAAGTTTTCTTCTCCAACCCCTGTGGAACACGCTCCTCTGTCCACGCATGTACATTTGCACGTTGTAAAGCGAGGTCTACTTTTACCCCCGACCCCTGTGGAACATGTCCCTCTGTCGACGCATGTACTTTGATATATTGCTTATATATATATCCCATATACTCAAAATAACTACTATATTTGTCAAACTTTTTTTGTTAATAACTTTTTAACAAACAACAAGCGACAAAAAAGGTCAACTCCTTGAAGGTCAAGGTTAACATTAAGGTTAGTCAGAAGTCATTTAGGACTGGCTGTGTAAAAGAAAATTTTACCTTACTTATTATATTTGTCCTGTCAAGAGAATATCTATGTTCTTTACATTCGCGCATATCAGCTTGTTTAAAACAACATCTCAGAAAGAAATCTTGCTATCTCGGAATCGGCAGTATTAAATTATTGTGACTATTAATAAAATTGAAGATGGCTTGAAGGAAAAGCCAAAACGTTCAACATATTTAAAGCATTGCATCAATTATTTATTTTGCCCGCCACGTACCGTACTTCACTCGCATTTGCTGACATCTTTATTTTGACATTTTTAAGAGTCAAATTATATATATAAACAGTAAACACAATAAGTATAATTTTAATAATCTTATTATTCGTTTAATCAAAAATATTAATATGATAAAATTTCTTTGTTTCAGGTACTTGAAGTAGGAACAGAGCTTAATTTAAAAGATTTTTAGTTATTATCTATTATTATCTATTAATAAAATATAATTAATATTAATATAAATCTAATTATTTTAATTTAAATTACAGTTATTTTTTATTATTAATACAAAATACTATTATTAACAAAAATTATTATATATTATAATTATTGTATTAATTTAATTATTATATAGATAGTATTAACATAATTTTAATTACTCTCATTTAAATTATTAGGGGAGACCGGGGCTAAGCCGACACTATTTTTTCAAAGGCAATTTTTAATATTTAATTAAAATTTTTAGGCAAATTCAATGGTACATATTTAAAGAGTGTTTCTTCAGGTACAAAATTGATTCAGGAAGTTTTGCTGTACGTCGCTTTGTTTTGCCGCCAGGAAAGAAAAAGTGACGCGAAGACAAATTTTCGAATTGAAAAATGCCGGGGCAAACTCGACACTCCGCCGGGGCAAACTCAACACTTTGTCTGATCGACACAATTTGATCTGGAACTTATTTTTTACTGTCTGAAAATGAAAATACATTGTTTATTGTGTATTTAAAAAGTACAAAAATTCGGAATAAAGTAGCTAGAACAATCATTTGAAATAATGAGAACAAAAATTGTTGAACTTTCAATTATCTTCATCTAAACTCATGTCTGAAAAACAATTAATGCAGGTAAACTCGCGATCGGACGTGCGCATACATTTGTCATGAGCTATACGGCTGCATGACAAGCATCGTTTGTTACTGGGAGCCGACGAAACGGCGTGGTGTTGACTTTGCCCCGGACGTCGTTTTTCACTTTTGTCACTTCAAAAACATGAAAATTTTGAAAATATGCCAAAAACGATTATCGGATTCATATAGAGCATCAAATTTCCCATCAAAATCACTTACCGGTAGATTCGCAAGAGTAAAGCTCGATGAAAGAGTAGACATTTTCGAGAGATCAGAAAAATTACTTTTCACTATCAAAAACGCTTATGTCGCGTTAAAAATTACACTATAACTCAGAATGTTACCAAATTCCGTTGATAATACTGGCACATAAAGACGCATTTACAGTAGGAAAGGCAAGTTTCTACGATAGATTTAAATTGGCAAAAAGCCTAGTGTCAAGTTTGCCCCGTTGTCGGCTTAGCCCCGGTCTCCCCTACACTTATTAAGTATTATTATATTAAATTAATTATTAGATATATAATTAAAAAAATTGTATGTTTTAATATTATAGTTTTTGTTTTAAACAAAAATATAAATTTTATGTATTTAAAAATATAATATTATTTAAATAATATCTTATATATATAATAATGTAATACTATGTTATAAATATATATTAAAAGAATTATATTTATGATTGATGATGAATTGATGATGATGATGATGATGATGTTGATGAGAATATTGATGGATAATGATGATGATGATAATGATAATGATGATGACTATATTAATGATAATATTGATAATGATGATAAAAAAATGATGATTATGATGATGATGATGATAATGATGATGACAATAATGATGATGTTGATAATAATGATTTAAACTTATATTTCAATTTAACATAAATATATTATATTACATAATAATAATATATCATATACTTTTACAATATATTATTAAAATTTGAAAACAGTAAGTTTTAAAAATTGTATTTTAATAACTAATAATTGTAAATTATATTTATTTTTTAATTATGATTTAAACTTACATTTAAACTTAACATATATCATATTAAATAATAATAATATATTGTATATTTACAATTATTATTAAAATTTAAAGAAAATTAGCTTTAAAATTATATTTTAATAACTAAGTTATATTTATTTTATAATTATTATTGTATATCTGTATTTTTGCAAAATGCCAAGACGTAAAGTAGAACAAACCTCGGAAGAACAAGAAGAATTTCAACGACGACGTCGTGAAAAAAATGCTGAGTATCAATCTCGTCAACGTCGTAAAATTACAAAAGTAGCAAATAATATATCAAACTCAAATAATGATACAAATTATACGGTTAGTATCACTGGTACAATACATGACAATCGTATAATAGAATTAAATCATGAAATTGAAGAAAATTCTTCAGATGTAACATTAGCACACCAACAAGTTTTCAACATTTCTGGCACAATACATGATAATCGAGTTATAGAATTGAATAAAGAAATAATTGGGGAAAGTTCTGTAAATATTATACCAATACGTCAGCAACGTCATGTAGAATATCAATCCCATTATCGGTCTCAAAGAAGACAACTACATCGTTTAGATATTAATCGAATGCTAATTAATGATATAAATGAATATTATATTGGTTCTATGGATGTGTCTTGTGTTCATTGTAGAGCAAAACATTTTGCAGCTGAAAAAGTATCTAATAAAGGAAATTCATTTCACGATTGTTGTAATCACGGTGCGGTGTATTTAGAACCATTGCCTCAATTTCCACAATTTCTTCGTAGTTTATTTAATGGTAGCCATGCAAAATCAAATAATTTTTTCAAACATATCCGTAGCTACAACAGTTCATTTTCATTCGCATCATTTAACGCTAATTTGGTTAATTTTGAAAATAGAAGACCTGGTCCATATTGCTTCAAAATACATGGGCAGATTTATTATCAAATTAATACAGCATTGTATGCAGCTCAAAATGAAAACCCCACTTTCGGCCAGCTTTTTATTGTAGATTCTAATGAAGCAATAAATTATCGTCTCAATGAGAATTCAGATTTAGATTTTGAAATTATACAAAATCTTGAACATATAATGCGGGAATTAAATATATTTGCTCAATCTTATCAAATGATGGGTGAAGAATTAGAAAATCAACGACGATTAGAAATAGAATCTGGAGAATTATTGCCAGAATTACAATTATTATTTACATTAAGACCAGGTATGGACCGACGCCGATATAATGCTCAAAGAACTAATGAAGTTGCTGCTGTTTTTCGTACAACTGCTAATGGAGAAATTCCAGAATCATATGTAACAATACGTAATAGAAATGACAAAACTTTAAAAAACGTTAGTACTATGGATCCAAATGTTGAACCATGGATATATCCATTATTTTATCCATATGGTACTCAAGGATGGCATTGTAATTTAACAAAATTAAATAGTAATAAACGAATAACTAGAAGCCAGTATATTAAATATCGCATGGCTATTCGTGATGAATTTAATGTCTTTTTATCAGGGCGTCGTCTATTTCAACAGTGGCTTGTAGACAGTTATGTAAAAATTGAAAAGGATAGAATAAATTATTGTAGAGATCATCAAAAAGAATTACGTACTGAAACATATCAAGGTTTAAAAGATTATTTACAAACTACAGCAAATAATTTAAATGGACGTATTGGAAAGATGATTATACTTCCATCTACATTTATTGGATCACCACGTAATATGTTACAAAATTATCAAGATTCAATGGCAATAGTTAGTAAATTTGGTAAACCAGATCTTTTCATTACAATGACTTGTAATCCAAAATGGCGTGAAATTGAAGAAAATCTTTTACCTGGCCAACAAGCTTCTGATAGACCTGATATTTGTGCTCGTGTTTTTAATATTAAAAAAGATTATTTAATTGATTTGATTGTTAAACAAAAATTTTTTGGAGAAGTAGCAGCCTTTGTATATGTTATTGAATTTCAAAAACGTGGTTTGCCACATGTCCACATGTTAATTACTTTAAAATACAATTCCAAAATAACAACTCCACAGATTGTTGACAAATATATCTCTGCTGAAATTCCTGATTCATGTGAAAATCGTACTTTACATGACATAGTTATGAGACATATGATTCATGGGCCTTGTGGCAATTGGTGTTTGGTAGATGGAAAATGTTCAAAACATTATCCTAAATCTTATCTTGAAGAGACCAGAATGGATGAAGATGCTTATCCTTATTATCGTCGACGAGATAATGGCAGAAGTTTTGAACGTCCTGGTGGATATATAGTTGATAATCGTAATGTAGTTCCATATTGTCCTATTTTATCGATTGTTTTTAATTGTCATATTAATGTTGAGGTAGTTTCAAGTATCAAATCGGTTAAATATCTGTATAAGTATATTTATAAAGGACATGATGTTGCTGCTATAACAATTGAACCAATAACAGAAAATATAATTATTGATCATGATGAGATACGTAATTTTATAGACACACGCTATGTTGGACCTGTAGAAGCCAGTTGGCGCATTCTTGAGAAAAAATTACAAGATAAAAGTCATACTATAGTACGTTTACCTGTCCATCTTCCTAATGAACAAAATATTACAATTGAAAATGGATCCGATGAAAATACAATAACTTCCGCTTTAGATCAAGTTACTATGTTAATAGATTATTTTGCGTTAAATTCTCGCGATGAAGAAGCAAAACAACATTTATATATAGAAATTCCACGTTATTATACGTTTAAAAAAGAAAAAATTAATGGTAGAAATGTATCGCGTTGGAGCAAACGCAAAAGTCATTTTAATTGTATAGGACGAATGTATTCCGTTAGTCCAACACAAACTGAATTATACTATTTACGACTATTATTACTCACTGTAAAGGGAGCTACAAGTTTTGATAATTTAAGAACTGTAAATGGAGAAATTTGTCAATCGTTTTCAGAGGCATGTTTGACTTTAGGTTTAATTGAAGATGATGATGAATGGAAACGAGCTATGAATGAAGCTATTGGATGGATGATGCCAAGACAACTGCGTAGATTATTTGTACGTATATTATTGCATTGTCAACCATTGCATCCTGAAGAGCTCTGGGGAAGTTTTAAAGTAGCAATGTCAGAAGATTTTATCCGACACTTTGGAATGTTACAAGGACAAGAGAAAGCATATGCGCAAATCAATACTATGCTTTGTGCTGAAGGTAAAAGTCTTGCCGATTTTCCACAAATGGAACAATTGATAGAAAATGATGAAGAGGATAATTATATGACTATTGAAGAAGTTATGGAAATTGGTATCAGACAATATGAACAGTTAAATGACAAGCAGAAAGAAATAGTAGATATAATATTAAATAGATTAGATAATAATAATCATCATAATAGTAATTGTTTTTATATCGATGGTCCAGGTGGTTCAGGTAAAACATTTACATATACAACTATTTATCACTTAGCCAAAATTCGTAATAAACATGTATGTACAATGGCTTTTACGGGTATTGCAGCGACGTTATTGCCAGCAGGAAAAACGGTTCATAAGACATTTGGATTACCGGTTCCACTATATGCTGATTCCTCTTCCAGCATTAAAATCCAATCAAAAGAAGCTCAATATTTGAAAAAAACAGATATTTTTATTTGGGATGAAGCGCCAATGGCACCGCGATATGCTCTAGAGATTATGGATCGAACGTTGCGTGATATTATGAATAACGACTTACCTTTTGGTGGAAAAATTATCGTATTAGGTGGTGATTTCAGGCAACTTCTTCCTATTAAGATACACGGTACTCGATGTGAAATTGTGAATCTTTCTATCAAGTTTAGTTTTACTTGGAAACATTTTATAAGTTTTTCTTTAACGGAAAATATGCGAGTTCTTCCAGAGGAAACTAAATTTGCAAATTTTTTATTGGATATGGGAGATGGCATATTAAATGATGCTAACGATAATATACAACTTCCAGATTGTTGTATTGCACCCATTAATGCCGATATTGTAGAAGATATATATGGTGATCTAATACGAAATAAAGAATTTAATAATATGGCTAAGTGTGCGATACTTTCTGCAAGAAATGCTGATGTAGATGAAATTAATAAACGAGTTGTCGAATTATTAGATATATCTGAAGAACGAATTTATACAAGTACAGATAGTACTGAAAATTGCGATGATAATGGTGACATTGGTGAAGTTTTATTGCCAGAATATTTAAATACTTTGTCTCCGTCAACTCTTCCTCCTTACGAATTGCGTTTAAAACCGAATTGTGTCATTATGTTGATTAGAAATCTTAGTATTAATGAAGGTCTTTGCAACGGCACTAGATTAATGATTATAGAACTTGCGGATCATTTATTGAAATGCGAAATTTTAACAGGTGATAAAGTAGGAGATATCGTTTTCTTAAATCGTATTACTTTGTATTGCGAAAATGTATATCCTTTCACTTTTAAAAAAAGACAGTTTCCGATAAAATTAGCTTTTGCTATGACAATTAACAAGTCACAGGGTCAGACATTTGATAGAGTAGGAATAGATCTTCGCAAAGACGTTTTTAATCATGGGCAACTTTATGTTGCCCTTTCACGAGTTAGATCTTGGGAAGCATTAAAAATTTATCTTGGCAGTCAGCGGAATAATAAACAAGTTAAAAACTATGTATATAAAGAAATATATGTATGATTTATCTTCCTTCAAATTTTAATATGAGAATAGTTTTTTGACATATATATAATATATATAATTATATAGGATGTGTGCGTATATTATTAAAAATGTACAGTGTTAAAGAATAAATGGCGCTTGATATATATTGTATATGTAAAAATAAATAAATAAATATATATATATATATATATGTATATATATATAGTAAAAGAGCTAAATGGCGCGCGCGCAGCGCGCGCTTGTGATGTTTCTAGTTTGTTATAAATTTTGAATGTCTGAAGAATGTGAAATGTGAACTCGGTCCATAATTACAGAGAAACAGATTGATTATGAAACTTTACAGTTGTGAGTATCCTGATACAATTCCGTCAATTTTGTCAGTAATGTGAGCGATCAGCTAAAACTAAGAAAAGGAATAAAATCTATTCTTGAGGTTTGTACGAAGCGATTCTACGACAGAAATTCAGTAAACAACCCAGAGAAAACAGCCCATACTCCGTCCAACAAGAGATCATGGTTGTTTCCTGAGATATTATCAACAAGCACTTATTGACAGAATAAAAGATGAAATGTTTTGTCATTCAAATTTGATTCTTAAGGCTTCATTGCGACTCGTGGTACAGAAACATTATCATAATATGATAACCATCATCATGGTATGGGACGTTATGCAGTCATATTGCCATCATTTTGATCACTCATTTTGACATCATACTCTTTATCAATTTGATGTCACTTTGACATCATTTTGACTAGGTTGTTTTCACTGAGAATGAACACTTGAGATAAGCAAATCTTTTTCGTTTATATTACTTAGGGTGCGTTCGGGGAGCTCGCTACCGCGCTATCAACGCTAACGCTATTAACTCCGTTCATGGAGCCATGATAGCGCTAGCGAATGCGAGCTCCATGAACAGCAGTAGCGTACTAGGGTAGCGTTTTGTAGACCCCTGCGCCGCCAAATTTAAAAAGCTGAGTTAAGGGGTTATATACAGTTAGGAAGCCGAAAAAAAGCGATTTTTTAAGAATTTATCCTGGAAAGGCATTTTAATTTAAAAACACAAAATTTTACACACTTATTGTAGTCACTTTTAAGTATAATCTCAAATTTTTTTGTTTAAAAATAATGATTTTTAAGGCCGCTATAGCCGACGTCCGGGAGCATCTCTAAAAAAAGGTGTCTTGCGGTGACCACTCTATCTCTGGACTGAATCATCTGAAATCAAAAAAGCAAAAAGATTTTGTTAATATAATATATTATCTAGTATTTAATCGAAGGAATAAGCAAAATATTAATTTTAACAAAAATGGCGGTTTTTTAAACAAAAAATTTCGATTTTTGCTATAAATTTTGGCCTTAAATTGTTTATAAAATGGAAAATATTTATCGACGAGTAAAACCCTTCGATCAATTACTAAAAAATATATTTATAAAGCTTGTGTAAAAATTTGAGCCCGATCGGTTCAGCCGTTTCCGAGAAATCTTGGTCACCGACTTTGAAAACACAGTTTTGAGATAAACGCGTTTAAAAGTTTCAAGAGCACTTTATACGTAGTAAAAAATTTTTTTCAACTTACATCGAGTCATCTATTCCATACAGTAAGCCCTCTGATCCTTCGGCAGCTTCTAAAAGTTCAATTTGATGCTGTCTGCGGACTATTCTTCCCTCGGGTCTCTGCTACCTGCTTTTAAACGCTCTGAGGCGTCTTTACAAATGTGCGTGTAACTTCGAGAACATTTGTCGGATCGACTTGAAATTTTCAGAGTATATACTAGGTGCGCAACTAAGTTTCCGGGTTTCACACATAGATGGCACCAATAACACATGTACTCGACTTACATGTCTGAAGTTGTCTGAAGTTATAGCTTGGACATCTGTTAACAATAACCAGTCGTTATATAAACACATATCGCAACGCAAAAATATTTTTTCTAACAACGGAGATGTCGAGTTTTGTGCCAAATAAATAGCATTTGCGGGAAGCTTTGCTTTTCTGCTTTAACTTGAAAAAAAAATGCAGCTGAAGCACGTCGTTTGCTTGAGAAAGCCTACGGCGAACATGCACCATCGAAAACTACCTGTGAAGATTGGTTTAAACGCTTCAGAAGTGGCGATTTCGACACTGAGGACAAGGAGCGCTTTGGTGGGACCAGAAAGGAATCGTGTACTATGAGCTGCTGAAACCGGGCGAAACTGTCAATGGGCATCGCTACCGACAACAACTGATCAATTTAAACCATACATTGCTCGAAAAACGGCCAGAATGGGACACGAGACACGAACGAGTGATATTGCAGCACGACAACGCTCCGTGCCATCGCAGTTCCATCGTCCAGGACACCATCAAAACGCTGAAATGGGATCTGCTACCGCACCCGCCGTATTCGCCAGACCTGGCGCCTTCCGATTATCACTTGTTCCGGTCGATAGCGCATGGCTTGGCTGGGCTACACTTGACCAATTTCGAAGAAGTGCAAAATTGGTTGGATGAATGGTTTCGGTCCAAAGACGCGTCGTTTTATTGTCGCGGTATTCATGTATTGCCAGAGAGATGGCGAAAATGTATAGCTAGCGAGGGAAGATACTTTGAATAAACCATTTTTTGTATTTCTCTTGAAATTTTCCATTTTTTATTGATCAAAAAAACCCGGAAACTTAGTTGCGCACCTAGTACTTGAATACATGTACATTACGAAAATGCAATAAACCAAAATTCAAATTTTTGAAAATTCTAACTGTATATAACCCCTTAATAGATGTTGCTGTATCAATTACTTTAATATTTTCAGGGCAGAAGTTGAAAGTAGTATGTGTGTAAATGAATACGATTCATTCGTAGTAAAACAACTTAAAGAAACTATTTTACAAAATATAAAAATGCGATTTCCAATATATGAAACTCATGTTTGCGGGGCACTTCTGGATCCGACTCTTCAAAGTGTTAGAGGTGTTGCTGAATATCTCGCAGACAAGCAGCAATCTCCTGAGAAATTTTTAATACATGTATATGATCTACAAAATGGTTCCCCTGAATATTAGAAGTGAGCAAGTTAGATTATTTTTATATTTTATTTATTAACATTAAGCGATGTTTTAGATTAGATCATATATTTTAACAAATCTTTTTGTTCTAGTAAAACTTATTGTCCAATTGAGTGACATTGTTTTTATATAAAATGAGAAATATAATTAAATATATTTTTTAATTATATATCCATATGAATTTTGTCCATTAAGCTATATATAACTTTTATTACAGTTTTTATAAACTATATATCTAAGCAATACCTAGTCTAGGTAATTTACAGTATCTAAATTTACAAAATCTAGGCTCAATATTGTAATTAAGCCTAGTATATATAAGTCTTACATAGTTTATATTTGCAACAGCTTCTATATTAATCACCAAATATAAGATTATTATTTTTATGATATATATAAAAGTTAGATTCTAATGTTTAGTTTTACTTTTTCATAATAGGCATCTAATAAAGAAGCAGATTATCCTAATAAGTCGTATGAGCTTCTTGGAGTTAAAAAATTACGATTGGAGTTGGCTGCGAAACATACAAGCATTATTCCTCCTGAAGATCCTATTCTTGTCGAAGTTAAAAAGTATTTATACATATGTCAGAATTTATTATCGAAGATCCTCTACACAATAGTGGAATAAAATGAAGTTGTCACTGCCGAATTTGTACAAATTGGTATGTTGCATTTATGCCATACCGATTACAAGTTCAGCATCTGAACGCGCGTTTTCTTCTGCAGGTTTGCTTATCACAGCAAAACGTTCTTTGTTAAAACCATCAAAATCTAATAAAATATTATTTATTCACGATAATTTCAAATTAATAAAAGATATGTATTTAAAGTCAGTAAAATAAGTTTTACATTAAGTATAAGTTATATTATTCATATTATTTATACAACTTAATATGTGAAGAAATTTTTAATAAGTAAGAGAGAAAGAAGTCTGATATCTGATGGTTATACAATGAATTACATTTTATTTTTGTTACGTATGATGGTTAGGAATAACATTTTAAGATAAATTTTATTTTCTTTTGTGAAAAAAGACATTAGTAATGCTAATAAAGTGATCGTATTTTGAAAACAAGTGCTGAGTATTTATTGTTTGCTATTTTTGTTCATGCCGATAAATTATTATCCGCCAATTCCGCCGCCGCTGAAAGAAAAAATTATTATATAAATATATTATATATGTATATTATATATATATATATGTTTCTATATAATCCATATTTGTAACTTCGTAATTAATACGATATTCACAATACGTGTGCACACGCAAAGCTTTTTCTTCAAATAAACAATCACAACAATTCACTACCATTCACTATTGCGCTGTTCATAGAGCCTGTAAACGCTAACGCTATTAATGCACTACCTCAGAAGGAAGAGCGTTGGTAGCGAGCAGTTATGACGTATAACACTACCAGTAATGACGTCACGACAGCGTTTGGTAGCGCTATCATAGAGCTCCGCGAACAGTCAGTAGCGCTAGGCAGCGCTAATAGCGTCTCCCCGAACGCACCCTTAGTTTAATGGTGAACTTTTTTTACATTTAAGGAAAATGCAAACAAAAAAAAAACAAATTATATACATAATTGAAGTCGATATATTGGTTTTACCTTCCACTTCAACAAGTCAATTTCCTGAAGTATTAGAATCAATCCCACTAACGTCACATGACATCCAGATCTTAGGGATAGAGACAACTACCGGGAAAAGGCTGTGTTTGGAGAAACCGCAACCCAATGATTCAGCAGTGCCAAAAAATCAGGATCCCTCGACAAATGTTAATTTTTAATTTACTTTTTAAATATTTCTCTATGTTCCGGAATAAGAAAACGAAGGCTTTAATCGGAGACTTGGAGAGTGCCCGTGCTGTTGTGAACCGCGCGAGGCTCACGCGACGATCACGCAAGGAGCACGCCGCCCGGCGATGATTTGTCCGTGCTCGCGCATACCGCAGGAGCCGGTTGTCCCTATCCTCGAGTTCAGTTCGAATTCGAAGCTCACGGTTATCAGATTACGCTCTTTTCCGCACGCTGGATCATAGAAAGTCGAGTGCATCCTGCCGCGTGCTCCGAGTGGTGATCGAGCACTTCTCCAAGCTCCGTCGATTTGTTGCGTTACGCCCGCGCCTCCGCGACGCGTTCCGGTCGCTGCAATTCCGGCTTGCGGTAAGATTTCTGTCGATTTCGGAGCCCATCTCGTGCTCTCTCCCAAAAGATTTCCGATTCCGATTTCGTGCAGCAGCGAGAAGCCGGAGTCAAGATTGTCCGTGCGTTCACCCCCCTTCGAAGTGTGTAAAAGCTACCGCCCGACTCGACTCAACGCTGTTAAAAATAAAGCTCGGTATCAACTTTTAAAAAAGTCTACGATCACTACTGGCTCTTTGCTCCTCCTCCATTTGCGATTCTCTGAATCCACTCCGAAACATTGGTCCTTCGAGCCAGATTAGGATTGAGGTTTTTTTTAAATAAGGAACAGTAGTGACTCGTCGCGAAACTTTGAGTGGTTTCATCGTTGTGAGTGGTAGTGGCCGCCGAGATGTCGTCATTCGAGGAGATGATTTTCAAGCAGCGCTCCTTGATCAGTTCCATAACGAATACCATAGCGAACTTTAAAAAGCTAGGACATTCGAAGATGACGTATGCGGCCGCGAAGGCGCGAATCGAAACGACGAAAGAGAGGTTCGAGCAGTGTCGAGGGTTGGACGCCAAGCTCCGGGTCATCGCCGACGCCAAGACCATGGAGGCGCACCCTTACTTTGCCGACCTCGAATTCGTGGAATGCGAGGATGCCTACAATCGAGTGTTGGACTACCTATACGAAAGGCTCGACGAAGGTTCCCCGTCCCCGGACGCTGTTCCAGCCAACGTAAGTCGGTCACTCGACTTTCCGTCTCACTCAGCGCTAAATCTGCCGAAGGTCACGAAAAATGGGAGAGCTTCCGCGATTGTTTTTACTCAATGATTATCGGCGAAACCAGTTTATCAAATGTTCAGAGATTGCATCATTTGTTCTCGTGTCTAAAAGGTGAAGCGAGCGCCGCAATAGAACACTTAGCGTTAACTTCCGAGAATTTCGCCGTCGCGTGGCAAATTCTCTCGTCCCGCTACGAAAACAGACGGCGATTGATTAGTACGCACCTTAATAAACTGTTTTCCTTGCCCGCTGTCAACGCGAAGTCCGCTCAAGAATTGCGCGCGTTAAGAGATAGAGTTAATGCCGCGATTGCCGCGTTAAAAAATCTGACGCGTCCGGTTGAACAGTAGAGCGATATTCTCGTGTTTCTTATCACGCAGAAGCTCGATAAATCATCACGAGAAGCATGGGAGCTCAAACTTGGGCATAGTGTCGACTATCCGACTTATGCCGAACTCGACGCGTTCCTAGATTCCCGCGTCCGCGCTCTCGACTCACTATTGCCGTTCGCAGCGGACAAATCGAGCGACCCTGCGGCGAAAACAAAAGCGAAGTCAAAAGCGATCGCCTCGCATACCGCAAGCGCCTCGAAATTGTCGTGCCCTGTTTGCTCCGAGCGACATCTTCTATACCAATGTCACAAGTTTGTAAACAAAACGCCAGTTTAAAGATATGAGTTAGTTCGAAAATTCAAGCGATGTCTAAACTGCTTTAGTTCGAAACACCAAGCGAAAGAATGTACGAGTTCCCGATTGTGCAAAACGTTCCAGAAAAAGCACCACACCTTGCTACACTTCCCTGATAGCTCGAAACAACCCGACGAGAACGCGTCCTCGTCAACTCCGAAAATTGAATCTGCAAGCGCAGACGTTGCTTCTCACATCGTCGCAGGGGCAATCGCGCCCCCCCCGGCAAATATTCCTCGCCACCGTTAAAATTAGGGTCTACTCCGGTCACGGTCGATTTCAGAACGTTCGCGCCCTCCTCGACCAAGGGTCTGCGGCGTCGTTCATAACTAAAAACTTAGCTCAGACTTTACGCGCTCCAAAGGCTCGCGCGTCCGTTAATGTGACCGGCATTGGAGATACGCGTACCTCCGTTCGACATGCCGCTCTAATAACGATAACTCCGAGTAATTCAGATACCCCTGCCTATTCCACTAACGCCTTAATTTTAAAATCGCTTACACGATACGCGCCGAATCAGCTGAATTGTCAAAATCAATGGCCACATCTGAAAGGCCTTCACTTAGCCAATCGCGATTCCGCTTCATCGGCGCCCATTGACGTCATCATCGGAGCCGACCTGTTCGGCTTACTGCTTCTCGATGGTGTCCGTAAGGGTGCCGCGAACGAGCCAATAGCGCAAAACACAGTGTTAGGATGGATCATTTCCGGGCCAACAGGACAGGCGCGACGCGACCATCCGATTGAAGTGCATCATGTTTCCGTGGATGACGATCTAGACCTAAATCTTCAGCGTTTTTGGGAGGTGGAAGAAATTCCCCACCCCGTTAGGTTAACTCCCGAGGAACAAGCGTGTGAAGAACATTTTGTACGCACGCATTATCCGAATCCCGACGGCCGTTACGTCGTGCGACTTCCGTTTCGAAACGGACCTCCAATCTCAATCGGAGAATCTCGAAACACCGCCATTCAAAGCTACCTTCGTACGGAGGCGCGTCTTAAACGCGAACCGTCGAACGCCGCCGAGTACCACGCGTTCTTACAAGAATACGCCGATCTCGGTCATATGCGACGCGTTGCCGACCATGAGAAACCCGAAGATCCGACGCAGATCGTGTTTATTCCGCATCACGCCGTGTTTCGGGAAAGCAGCGCCACAACCCGAATTCGCGTTGTGTTTAATGCGTCGAGCCGAACCTCCAACGGCACTTCTCTCAACAACCACCTCCTAGTCGGCCCAAAACTCCAAATGGATCTTGCCGCCATCATTCTGCAATGGCGCCTTTTCCGGTACGTTTATTCCGCTGACGTAGCAAAAATGTACCGGCAAGTTCGAGTAGACCCTCGCGACTGCCACTATCAGCGGATATTCTGGCGGCCCGATCCTGCCGGCCCCCTAGAAGAATATATATTGTGTACAGTTACATACGGCAACGCCTCCGCCACGTTTTTAGCTATAAGGTCAATGATTCAGCTCGCAATCGACCACGGTGCCTCCTTCCCGCTTGCCGTTCCTGTGATCAAACGTAAAAGGTATATCGACGATTATACCTTCGGCGTCGATGACAAAATGCTCGCTCGTCAAACCCGCGAACAAGTCGTGGCTCTTCTGGACAAAGGAGGGTTCACTCTCCGCAAGTGGGCCAGCAATTCACCCGAACTTCTCGACGATATCGACCCGCACGACCACGGCCTCGCTCTGAGTCGAGAAATACGCAAAGACGAAAGGCTACAAATCCTCGGCCTAACCTGGCAGCCCGAATGCGATGTTTTTCAATTTAAAGTAAAACAGTCAGCCGCTCCGGCAGAAACCAAAAGAGAGATCCTATCGGACATCGCGAAATTATTTGATCCGCTTGGTTGGGCCGCTCCCGTCGTCGTTCGGGCGAAGATTCTAATGCAGCAACTGTGGGCGGCAAAGTGCTCTTGAGATGAACCCATTCCCTTCGAACTTCTCGAGATGTGGCGACAATATCACCAACGGCTCCCGGAAGTCGAGAACGTATCTATCCCACGTTGGACTCAGAGCGGCCGTCACTCGCTCCATCAAGGGCTGCATGGTTTCTCCGACGCTTCCACCAAAGCTTATGCCGCCGTAGTGTACCTTCGAGTCATCGCCGTGGACGGTACGATAACAGTAACCCTGCTGGCGGCCAAATCCAAGGTCGCCCCGATCAAGACGATGACCGTCCCGCGACTCAAACTCTCGGCAGCTCAATTGCTCGCCAAACTCCTGCATTTTGTTTGCGCATCGCTCGACATTGACGCAAGAAATACGCAAATTCACTGTTGGACCGACTCCCACATCACATTAGCGTGGCTGAGTCGCGCTCCGGCTTATTGAAAAACTTTCGTGGCCAATCGGGTCGCGGAGATTCAGACGTTGCTCCCCAACGCGTCTGGCACGTATCCACGACCGAAAATCCGGCCGACTGCGCGTCACGCGGGATATTTCCCGCGGAGCTCGCTTCAAATACTCTGTGGTGGTCGGGCCCCTCCTGGCTCACCAAACCAGCAGCGCAATGGCCGACGAGCGACCAACATCTACCACCCGTTACCGCTCTCGAGGAACGGTCACGTCACACGGTAGTCCACGCGACGACAGCAGTAAAATCCTGGGATTTATCGCAACGCTACTTGTCGTGGTCGAAATTGTTGCGAATCACGGCTTATATTCAACGATTTGTCAAACGCATCCGAGTTCGGCAACCGGCCGCACGCGCGGTTCCCCAGTCCACAACCCGAGTCGATAGCCTAACTTCAATCGAGATTAATGCCGCGGAAATCTTTTGGTTGCGGTCAATCCAAACCGACGCGTTTCCGATTGAATTGACATCCCTAGCGAAAGCGACTCGTGTTCCGAATTCGAGTTCTCTCCTCCCCCTAAATCCGTTTCTCGACGAGCAGCGGCTTCTTCGAGTCGGAGGCCGACTCCGCTACGCGAACATCGCTGAACAAGTACGTCACCCGCTTATCCTCAAGATTCACCCATTAGTCCGAGTGATCATTCGCGACACTCACCTGCGAGCGATCCACGCCGGCTCTCAATTGACATTGTCATTGCTTCGCGAAAAATATTGGATCTTACGCGCACGCTCGCTCGTCCGTACTGTATTATATCAGTGCGTCGTATGTACCCGCGAAAGGGCGACCATCCCGAGCGAGCTGATGGGCGACCTTCCAAGAGTCCGAGTAACTCGCTCCGTCCGCGCATTCGCTCATGTTGGAGTCGATTACGCTGGTCCAGTTCTCGTCCGGACCACCAAAGGTCGCGGCCATAAAGCTAACGAGGCATATATCTCGGTGTTCATCTGCATGACCACCAAGGCGATCCACCTTGAGCTCGTCAGCGACTATTCAACCGGCGCCTTCATCGCGGCATTCTCACGTTTTGGATCTCGCCGCGGATTTCCAACGTCGATATATTCCGACAACGGGACGACGTTCCAGGGTGCCGATCGCGAGCTGCGACTCGCGGCTCGAACCGCCACTGAAGATCCGAATTTCCTAAATCACCTGGCTTCCGAGGGCGGAACCTGGCATTTCCTACCACCCTCCGCTCCGCACTTCGGAGGGTTATGGGAGGCTGCCGTGCGCAGCGTGAAATATCATTTAAAACGTTGCACTGGCTCATACACGCTCACTTTCGAGGAGCTGACCACAGTACTCTGTCGCATCGAAGCCTGCTTAAATTCCCGCCCGATAGCGGCCGTCTCAGAAAATCTGGACGATTACAACCCCTTAACCCCCGGGCACTTTCTAATCGGGGGACCTCCGCTATCGACTCCAGAGCCCAGTGTCCTCGAGCTTAACGAAGCCCGATTATCCCGCTGGCAATTGCTCCAAAGAATCTCCGAGCAGTTTTGGAAATCGTGGTCCAACGATTATCTGCTCACCCTGCAGCAGAAACCGAAATGGAAGGTCGCGCACAAGCTCGCGAGAGTAGGTCAGCTCGTACTCCTGCGCAACGCGCTCGCGCCTCCGTGTCGGTGGGAGCTCGGCCGCATCATTGCGTGTCATCTCGTCCGTCTTATGCACTATAAATAGGTGCAGCCACAATGCACGTGTATTATTGAAGTGATTCTTACACTCTGGGCACACAGGCATTGTGTACTTGATCGTATTTAAGCTTAATCACATTTTAACACTGCAATCAAACGTTTCACTTCAGGTGTTGTTTCTACATTACTTTTCCACTGATGCTCAATTCCATAAAGTGCTTTTTCAATTACAACCCAGAGACGTTCACTTTGAATAGGATAATTACAATGAAGGGTGTGGTAAGCCTTAAATGACACTTCAATTGCTCTTAGTGGAGACTCCACTCTAATAGGCCGATCATCCAAAACCACGTAGCTAGAGGTAATATTTTTGAGATCTTCACCCACTATCACTGGGAATAATTGAAGTTCAGTTCCTTTTGTTTCTACAGTTTTTTTCATGCCCTCGCGTTGCTTCGCCAGATCACCAATCACCTTAAAGTAATAAAATGCTGTAGTGCTGTTAATATAAAAAAATTTTTACTTTTAATAAAAATTAAAGAGCCTTAGCAACTATACCTTTAAGTGCACGAGGAACTCTTCTTGAATTTCTGCTCTTGAGGCACGCCAAGGCTTTTTCTTCGGAATCTTAACTGGCACCACAGAAAAGAGTTTAGGATAATTGAACAGCCTCGCAATCTGTGGACAAATACGAACATTTTTAAGAATCCAACATCAGAATTAGAAAGAGACACGTAAACTTTAAGAAAAAGTCTAAGAAAAAAAATTACTTTTTCACCTAGACTTTCCTCTTGTACACCAATATTGATCAACTCACGCTCAACTTTAGCTGAAAATTGTGACCAGTGAGTTAACATACGATTTTGTGCTCCTGTGAAGAGGATTTGAAAGTCATATTCAAGCTGTGGAAAAAATATAAATAAAATATAAATAAGAATAACTCCTTAAAAACATTGCACATATTGTAATATGACCATAAAGAAAAGAACACACACCAAAATATATCCTCCTGGCTGTCTAAGAACGGGATATTTGTTAATGTAGTCAGCCACTTTTAAGTCCCTATTTCCTTGGTCACGTAGCTGACTTAGTCTAAAAGAACTTGTATATTCCCAACATTCTTTAACTTCCTCCCATGGCTCAAGCTGAACTTTCAAAAATTTTAAACTCTTTTTCAATCTGAGGTCATCTGATAAAGAAAAAACTGATCATTTAAGTAGCATTTAAGTAGCCTTAGGAACGCTTGGATTCATCCTCCGATGGGGTAGATTTTTTAAGAATATAACCACTTTAAAATTATTATACTGTACGTTAGTTCGCCCCAAGTTGGAGTACTGTTCCATAGTTTGGTCTCCGTATTTTAAATGCCATCAGCTATTGATTGAACGCGTGCAGCACAAATTCCTGCGTATGGCTGCTTATCGGCTAGGTAATCCCATGTCAATTACTTGCCATGACTACTGCACTATACTAGATAGATTAAATCTGCTATCGTTAGAAAGTAGGAGACTAACCTTTGACCTTACATTTATTTTTAAGCTTCTCAATCACTCTACTGATTGTCCGGATTTGTTGGAACGTATCTATTTTAACATCCCGACTAGAGAATTAAGACAGTACTTTATCTTCCACATTGGGTATCACCGTACTTTGTATAGCGCAATTCTTGTGTTAATAGGCTAATAATATCTGCAAGTAATTTCTCCAATAGGGTTGACTTTTTTGGTGGCTCTGTATCAACTTTTAAACAAAAACTTTCTCGTCTACTCTTGTAACCTGAATGTTCTCCATTTTATGTTGTAAAATTTTTAACTTTATTTTATTGTTTTGTTTTTCTTTTCTCTTTGTACGCTAAAGGGTTTATTACCCGTTAATAAAGTTTATTATTATTATTATTATTCAAGTAGTGGAAAAAGGGCAATAGGAGCCAAGCGCTGTAAATAATGCGCAATCAAATTATCGTAACGATATATATTATTATAATAAAACGGACGTTTCGACACTTTTTTTGTGTCATCTTCAGCGTGTAAATGATAATACATAAATTTCAACGATAAATACAGTTAATGACGATAAAATGAATAAGTCAGTAAAAAGGCGCAGTCAAAAAATAATATTAAAGTCATACGGATGTTCGGTAGTCCATCAGGATATGCCGGTATACACATGCTCGCAAATGATCGCATCTTCGACGTTTAACTCACAGATATGCCGGTATACACATGCTCGCAAACGATCGCATCTTCGACGTTTAACTCCCAGGTTGGAAGATCAGGTAGAAAGGAAAGATTCGATTGTCCTTTCTAAACCGTGAAAACGGAGTCGCAATATGGTAAAAAACGCAATGTGTCAGTATTAAAATTACAATTACAATTTCTTACTTACGGAGCATTACAGAACGGTAAGTCGCAGAGTTGAGAAAAACGTTAAAACGAGCCTGTCACTCTGACTTGTCGAGAAAAACACAGAAGGTTAACATAATAAAGAGGTATGTATATGTATTACTGGTGGGGATTCGCAAACGGATATACTAAATTTTAGATAACTTCTCGATAACGCTCAGATAAGAATCCGGTAAACCTTCCGTGTCCGTCTGCAAGTTCAATCCATTTACTTGTCTCTTAATGCACAAGATTAGACGTTTGTAATAATACGGTTCATTATCTAAAATTTCGGCATTGCTCCAATCAAAGTTGTGGTTAAATTCTATTCTGTGGTCAGTTAAGACAGAATGATTAGATGTATTTCTATTAATGTGGTTCTGATGTTCCTTGATTCTAGTTTGCATTTGTCTACTAGTTTGGCCTACATATGAGGCGTCACATTCCATACAATTAACTTTGTATACCACATTGCTTTGTTTCGATCGAGGGAGACTATCTTTATGGGCTTTAATAAATGTACTCATTTTATTCAAACTATTATACGATAATCTCATATTAAGACCCCTTGTGGCGTTCTTAAAATGATCAGTGATCTTAGGGATGTACGGTATAGTGAAAAACGGAATAGCATCATCCTCATTCCGGCCTCCCTTCGCATTCGATTCTCTACTAAACAAATACTTGAGCCGCTCACGTAATATTCCGAAAATGAAACTAAGCGGGTAACAGTTATCAAGTAGAATATCAATGACCAGTTTGAAATTTTTTGCATGGTAAGACGGATGAGACAACAGGAATGCTCTGTCTATTAACCCTATGACAGTCCCTCTTTTGCGATGGCCCTCGCGGGTGTTGACGCAATGTGATTTCTGCCCAGTGCTCTGAATGTCAACGTGAAGAAATTCAAGCAAGCGCGGGTAAACGGCGGGAGTAACTATGATTCTCTTAAGGCGTAGAGTGCTCTGATTTTCTCTTTCTTTTAACTCTCTTCCACATGGACCGCTCCGCCATAACTGCAGGACTTACTACAAGCTCTGGGCGGTCTCCTGTGGAGGGGAACCCTTGGCCGGAGCCAAACATAACATCCTCTGGGCGATTTTATTCAAGCTATAAGGCTGCACTCGGACTGTTTTGCCGACGGTTTCGAAATTTCTGACTACGGAAAAATAAGTACGCGCGACCCGCCAAGCGTCGTACCATTAATTTAGGCCGGCTCAGGGGGAGCGAGGAGACCCGCCTGGGAACCGGGTCCTCCTGGATGGGAGTCATAGTTGCTCGTTCACAAGGGGGCGCAACCCGTTGTTTGCGCCCCAAGTCTGCCCCACCTCCAAGATTGGTGTCCGCTGGGTACCCGGCTTGCCGGGGAGCTAACGGGGTTCAGGCGACACGGGAGCATGCCCTGGGCTCTCGGCCGGTCTCGACCGACGCCAGCGGGTTTCATTCCCGTCAGGGCAACAGCATCGAGAACATACCCTGGGCTCTCGGCCAGTTCCGACTGGTGCCAGCGGGTTCATTCCCGCCAGGGTAATAACGAGAGCACACCCTGGGCTCTCGGCCGGTTCCGACCGGTGCCAGCGGGTATCACTCCCGTCAGGGCAATACAGCTGGTCGCGGGCTAGCAACCCCGGCTGGCTTATTTTAAAGTCGCTAAATATAGAAATGGCAAAGCCTCGGACGATGGGGAACACGGCCCCATTCCCCTGGAACACAGCCAGGGGGCTATACGGAGACAACCAAGGCAAGAAACACAGGTCCCGAACGATGGGGAACACGGCCCCATTCCCCTGGAACACGGCCAGGGGGCTATTCGAAGACAACCGAGGCAAGAGACACAGGTCTGTGAATTATCGCTCCCCTTCAATCGAAGGCGGTGCGAGAGTTGCGCCGCAGCTGAAGCGGGCGAATATATGGCTTTCACTATCAAAGATGAGGCCCGGCATATCGAGGAAGTGCACCATCACCTAAGCGTCAGATATAAGTGTAAATGGTGTGGCAAGTCGTATGCGTCGTATCATGCGGCCGCATGCCACCTACCAAAGTGCCCAGCAGCCAGGGCAAGTGAGGGGCGGCGAACCCTAGAGCAGGGCCGGTTCGACTGCCCTGACTGTGACAGAAATTTCACTTCACAACGAGGGCTGTCGCAACACCAAAGGTTGGCGCACCCGGTAACAAGGAACCGACTGAGATCAGAGCAAACAGCTCCGAAGGTAAATGAACAAAGACGGGGCAGAGTTTTTTCTGCTGAAGATATCAGCAGGATGCTCGAACTCGAAGTGGAGCTCAAGGATGAGAGGAACATAGCGAAAGCTATGGTTCCGTTTATGCCGGAGAAAACCCTGAAGCAAATAAGGGACAAAAGGAATGAGTCGTGTTACAAAAGGTGGAGAGCGCAAAGCCCGAGCTTATGCCCTTACACAAGAGTTATACAGAAATAACCCCGCTATCCTCGCTAAAATGGTAAGAGAGGGTATGGACATTCAAGCGCAAGATACAGGTGAATCGGTGAGTCCATCAGTGGAGAGCGTCAAGGAGCTCTACGAAGGGCTATGGGAAAGGCCCGGTCGATGTGATGTTGACCAAGAGAAGCGAGAGGCCACGGTGCCGTACAACCCAGCAGAAATTCTACACCCTATCTCCAGTGCGGAGGTTCTGAAGCGTTTCAGGTCTACATGGCTGAGGGTGGCAGCCGGGCCTGACGGACTCCGCAAGGGAGATCTGATGAGAAATGAGGGAGGATACATCCTCCAAGCGATCTTTAATGTAATCATGCTGGCACTGAAACAACCAAGCGCGTGGCGCTGCAATAGAATAACGCTACTGCTCAAAGAGGGCAAGGATCCCTCAGTAGCGGCTAACTACAGGCCAATTACTATTTCCTCGATACTGAGTAGATTATATTGGGGTATTATGGACCAACGCCTAAGAAACGTGGTTCACCTGAATGCACGGCAAAAAGGCTTTGTGCCAGAAATGGGATGTTATAATAACATTAACTTGCTAAATGAAGTCCTTGCAACAGCCAAAAAGGGCAAAGGAATCGTTGTCACTCAGGTGGACATTGCCAAGGCGTTTGATAGCCTTCCGCACCCAGTTATTAAGTATGCTTTACTTAGCCAAGGGCTGCCGGAGGAAGTGGTCGCATTGATAATGGACTCGTATAAAGGAGTCAAAACGACCATGAAATGTCGTAACGAAATGTTCGACATAGAGTTGAGAAGAGGTGTCAAACAAGGCGACCCTCTGTCTCCACTTATCTTTAATGTCTGTATGGATTTAATTATTGACAAACTGGAAAGGATGGAAGGCTTCCAAGTTAAGGAAGGCCTTAGCATATCGTGCTTGGCCTTTACCGACGATATAATACTAATTGCAAATGATCGAATAGCGGCGAGTCGGCTTTTATGGATGAGCTCGTTGGCTTCCTCTCAAGATGGGGAATGGCACTATAGATTGGGAAGTGCGTTGCCTTTGGTATTGTCACCACCAAAGATAGCTGGTATATGGTGGACCCAGAAATATACAGTAATGGCGAGAAGGTCGCCTACTGCGGCCCTGCGCAGTCAATGCAATACCTGGGTATACAGATTACTCCATGGGAAGGAGTAGTTATTAAGCGTGCAATCGCACGGCTAAGGGACACGCTCCCAAGAATTAAAAGGCTACCCCTGAAGCCTCACCAAAAAGTCGAGCTCTTGGCGCGGTATGTATTGCCGCACTTTCTGTATGCCTTCACCGCTGGCACTATAGGTGCCACAGTGCTAAGAGATATGGACCAAGCACTAAGGACGGCGGTGAAAGACTATCTGCACCTCCCACAGTCTACGGCAGATGGTCTGCTATACGCATCTAAACGCGATGGCGGCATGGGCTTTCCGAAGTTCGAAATTGTTGTAACGTCCGCAACTCTAAAAGCTGGATTTCGCTTTCTAACTAATAGCGACCCGGCAATACAAGCCCTAGTAATAGCGTCGGGGCTGGAGAACAAACTAAAGCGCCTTGCGCATGTAGCCAAACTTGGCTGGCCACTACAGTCGACCAAACAGGTCGACGGCTACAAGCTCAAAGCCAAAGCAGACGAATGGAAGAGATGGGCGGATCTGCCCTCCCAAGGCAAGGGAGTGCAAGCCTATAAAAACGACAAAATAGGCAACAAATGGCTATACCGTCCTAACCTGTTGAAATCGCCCAGGTATATTACGGCGCTCAAGCTGAGAGCCAATGTAGCAGCGAACAAGGTGTCGCTTAGTAGAGTCGCTAAAACCGGCAACGTCATGTGCCGAAAATGCAAGGCGCAGCCTGAGACGCTAGGCCACATACTGGGGCAGTGCACGTATACCAAGTCCGGTAGAATTAAACGGCACAACGATATTCGAGACTGCATTGAACGACACGTCTTGGGGCAGCGTGGCATGGCAGTAAGACTGCAGGACCCTCATTTGAGGAATCTCCAACCGGACCTGATCATACAGTATCGGGAAAGGGTCTTTGTGGTTGACATCACAGTCTGCCATGAGGATGGTGATCTCCTCGACAGAGGTAGAAGGGACAAGCTCGCTAAATATGCGTCCCTCGTAGCCCCGTTTAAAGCTCAATTAGGGGCGAAAGACTGTATGATCCTCCCGATAGTTATCGGGACAAGAGGAGCAATGCCCAGAGACACTGTTACCTGTCTACATGAACTGCAAATTAGAGACAGAGGCTCGCTGAGAACGCTAACACTTCAAGCGCTCAGGAGCTCAGTGGAACTCTTCCATATGTTTATGGACTATAACGCGCCGTTGCGCCTTAACAACAGCGATGCTGCTGATTAAAAACTCTTGGCACTAGCTCACTGATGTAATTTTTATACACTAACGATGGTCTGGGATCTGATCCACCCATGCAGTATTTATTTATTTATTTATTTATTCGGGAGCCTTCTACACTCCCGATTTTAAGCTATGCCGGCACTTTGGCCGTAGACATCAGTGATGCGAGTCGTTCGGATGGGCAGTGCCCATGGGCACCGAACGGCGGCAGAGCCGTGCGACCGACCGCCACGGCGCCACGTGGCTCCCCGCGGTAACGGCAACACTTAGCCGGCCAAGCTCCGCTTCCCCAAGTTGAGGACTCTGCTTCATAATTTTTCCAGCCCGTACGCAGGAATCCCGCGGCAGATCAGTCAGATGGGTTTCCCTCCTGCGGGAGGACTTGCCAAGAGTGCTAGATAGACCCAGTCAATATAGATAGGACGTAATCAGAACGAAAGTTACGCTGGATCTCGTATCCTTACTGTTTGGGCAACCTGTTGCGCAGATGAGCGATCCAATCGTTAACCTGCTGGATCGCTCAGCCAGGTCCCGTTGTTAGCAGGAACCGCACTGTCCTGAAGCGGTAAGACGCGCCGATGGCGTGATATAAATAGCCAAATGCCTCGTCATCTAATTAGTGACGCGCAAGAATGGATTAACGAGATTCCCACTGTCCCTATCTACTATCTAGCGAAACCACTGCCAAGGGAACGGGCTTGGAAAAATTAGTGGGGAAAGAATTTTTTTCAAAGTATTAATTATTATTACGGCCCTCGAGCGGTCAATGCGCTTAAGAGTTGGATTAAATACAATAAAGTCATTATTAGATGCAATCTTAGAATTGATTTTGTACGTAAATGTATTAGACACGACGTCATACCTTCGCTCATTTCTAATTGTCTAACGAATTTCGATAAGTCTTTGTTCCATCATAGGTCAATTGGTAAATATAAATATTGTAAGCTCCGTTTCTTGAGACAACTTTTACATGTCGAACTTCAGGACACATATTGTTATGTTAGATTTGCTCGCACACAAATTTTTAAAATTACTAAATTGTTATACGGGGACATTCCGAAGTTTGTTTGTAGTTCATTTTTCGGTCGACAAAAGGGGCCTCTGCATTCTTTCTTTATTAGACAACGGGATAGGATTAATAATAAATTTGATTTACTTATCAGGAGATTCAGTGACCAGGATAGAAATATTAATCCGATAAAATACTACTGCAGCCTCCCACCCGCACAGCATAACATGAAATTCGCATTCAATCCTCCGCACACCCCTCTGGACCATTCCTTGATTGAGGTCGAAATTAAGCCTGATCTGTTCAAAGATATACTACCTTCGATAGATAAGATTAATGACAAGTGGTTTGTCAATTTCTCCTCCACGGTCATACCTCCAGACATTCAAAGCTTAATACAGCTTGGAGATAACTTTAGTCTTCCGGCATCTAATACTAATAAATTGACGGTGGAATTCATTAAGAGTATTGAAAATAACTTAATGAAGTTTCCTCTTGCAACACAGGCAGCTGTAAGAAATCGATTGGTCCCTATCATTAGTAAGATTCCGAATTATTCAATTCCTAAAAATAGTATTAACATTTACATCCAAAGATCAATTTCTATTACTAAAAAATTCCTCAATAACAAGAATTTAATTCTTACTAGGGCAGACAAAGGAAATGTAACTGTTGCTCTCGACAAGGATAAATATACGAACGAAACTGAAACACTGTTAAACGATAAAGAGACTTACACTCTTATAAAAAAAGACCCCACGAAAAAACTGATTTCAAGCTCACGTGAAATTCTAACCAGGTGGAAGAACTTGAATTTTATTACGGGGTCTACCCACAAATCTCTTTATTGTAGTGATGGAATATTGCCGAGAGCATATGGGCTGCCTAAAATCCATAAGCCTAACTGTCCCTTCAGACTGATTATATCGTCAATTAACAGTCCACTTTACGGTCTGGCCACCTTCCTCCACCGAATAATGTTTAAAAGTTTTCCTACAGCACACAGTCATGTAATGAGTAGCTTCGATTTGGTCAACGAGCTCGCGAACACGCATGTTAATAACGGCTTTAAATTGTGCTCGTTAGACGTTGTTTCCCTATTCACGAATGTACCCACTGAAATGGTACTAGATAGCATTTCAAGGAGATGGGATTACATTGTTAGAAATTGCAAGATCACCAAATCGGAGTTTTTTATCGCTGTCAAGCTGATACTCAATTCCACTTTTTTCGTTTTTAATGGGAAAATTTATCAGCAAACCTTTGGCGTCCCCATGGGCTCTCCACTCTCTCCCATAGCAGCTGACATAGTGTTGCAAGATTTGGAAACAAAAGCTCTTGAGATTTTAAAATATTGTCCGCCATTCTACAAAAGATATATTGATGATGTCACTTTAGCTGCTCCGTCCGCTTTACTACAGCACACCTTAGATGTGTTCAATTCTTTCCACCCCAGACTGCAGTTTACAATTGAAATAGGGGAAGATGACACGCTCAAATTTTTGGAGATCACCATGTTATTGAAGGACAACAGATTAACGTTTGATTGGTTCCATAAACCAACCTTTTCTGGGAGGTATTTAAACTATTGGTCACAACATCCTGTATGTCAAAAAAGAGGGACTGTCATAGGGTTAATAGACAGAGCATTCCTGTTGTCTCATCCGTCTTACCATGCAAAAAATTTCAAACTGGTCATTGATATTCTACTTGATAACTGTTACCCGCTTAGTTTCATTTTCGGAATATTACGTGAGCGGCTCAAGTATTTGTTTAGTAGAGAATCGAATGCGAAGGGAGGCCGGAATGAGGATGATGCTATTCCGTTTTTCACTATACCGTACATCCCTAAGATCACTGATCATTTTAAGAACGCCACAAGGGGTCTTAATATGAGATTATCGTATAATAGTTTGAATAAAATGAGTACATTTATTAAAGCCCATAAAGATAGTCTCCCTCGATCGAAACAAAGCAATGTGGTATACAAAGTTAATTGTATGGAATGTGACGCCTCATATGTAGGCCAAACTAGTAGACAAATGCAAACTAGAATCAAGGAACATCAGAACCACATTAATAGAAATACATCTAATCATTCTGTCTTAACTGACCACAGAATAGAATTTAACCACAACTTTGATTGGAGCAATGCCGAAATTTTAGATAATGAACCGTATTATTACAAACGTCTAATCTTGTGCATTAAGAGACAAGTAAATGGATTGAACTTGCAGACGGACACGGAAGGTTTACCGGATTCTTATCTGAGCGTTATCGAGACGTTATCTAAAATTTAGTATATCCGTTTGCGAATCCCCACCAGTAATACATATACATACCTCTTTATTATGTTAACCTTCTGTGTTTTTCTCGACAAGTCAGAGTGACAGGCTCGTTTTAACGTTTTTCTCAACTCTGCGACTTACCGTTCTGTAATGCTCCGTAAGTAAGAAATTGTAATTGTAATTTTAATACTGACACATTGCGTTTTTTACCATATTGCGACTCCGTTTTCACGGTTTAGAAAGGACAATCGAATCTTTCCTTTCTACCTGATCTTCCAACCTGGGAGTTAAACGTCGAAGATGCGATCGTTTGCGAGCATGTGTATACCGGCATATCTGTGAGTTAAACGTCGAAGATGCGATCATTTGCGAGCATGTGTATACCGGCATATCCTGATGGACTACCGAACATCCGTATGACTTTAATATTATTTTTTGACTGCGCCTTTTTACTGACTTATTCATTTTATCGTCATTAACTGTATTTATCGTTGAAATTTATGTATTATCATTTACACGCTGAAGATGACACAAAAAAAGTGTCGAAACGTCCGTTTTATTATAATAATATATATCGTTACGATAATTTGATTGCGCATTATTTACAGCGCTTGGCTCCTATTGCCCTTTTTCCACTACTTGAATAATAATAATAATAATAAACTTTATTAACGGGTAATAAACCCTTTAGCGTACAAAGAGAAAAGAAAAACAAAACAATAAAATAAAGTTAAAAATTTTACAACATAAAATGGAGAACATTCAGGTTACAAGAGTAGACGAGAAAGTTTTTGTTTAAAAGTTGATACAGAGCCACCAAAAAAGTCAACCCTATTGGAGAAATTACTTGCAGATATTATTAGCCTATTAACACAAGAATTGCGCTATACAAAGTACGGTGATACCCAATGTGGAAGATAAAGTACTGTCTTAATTCTCTAGTCGGGATGTTAAAATAGATACGTTCCAACAAATCCGGACAATCAGTAGAGTGATTGAGAAGCTTAAAAATAAATGTAAGGTCAAAGGTTAGTCTCCTACTTTCTAACGATAGCAGATTTAATCTATCTAGTATAGTGCAGTAGTCATGGCAAGTAATTGACATGGGATTACCTAGCCGATAAGCAGCCATACGCAGGAATTTGTGCTGCACGCGTTCAATCAATAGCTGATGGCATTTAAAATACGGAGACCAAACTATGGAACAGTACTCCAACTTGGGGCGAACTAACGTACAGTATAATAATTTTAAAGTGGTTATATTCTTAAAAAATCTACCCCATCGGAGGATGAATCCAAGCGTTCCTAAGGCTACTTAAATGCTACTTAAATGATCAGTTTTTTCTTTATCAGATGACCTCAGATTGAAAAAGAGTTTAAAATTTTTGAAAGTTCAGCTTGAGCCATGGGAGGAAGTTAAAGAATGTTGGGAATATACAAGTTCTTTTAGACTAAGTCAGCTACGTGACCAAGGAAATAGGGACTTAAAAGTGGCTGACTACATTAACAAATATCCCGTTCTTAGACAGCCAGGAGGATATATTTTGGTGTGTGTTCTTTTCTTTATGGTCATATTACAATATGTGCAATGTTTTTAAGGAGTTATTCTTATTTATATTTTATTTATATTTTTTCCACAGCTTGAATATGACTTTCAAATCCTCTTCACAGGAGCACAAAATCGTATGTTAACTCACTGGTCACAATTTTCAGCTAAAGTTGAGCGTGAGTTGATCAATATTGGTGTACAAGAGGAAAGTCTAGGTGAAAAAGTAATTTTTTTTCTTAGACTTTTTCTTAAAGTTTACGTGTCTCTTTCTAATTCTGATGTTGGATTCTTAAAAATGTTCGTATTTGTCCACAGATTGCGAGGCTGTTCAATTATCCTAAACTCTTTTCTGTGGTGCCAGTTAAGATTCCGAAGAAAAAGCCTTGGCGTGCCTCAAGAGCAGAAATTCAAGAAGAGTTCCTCGTGCACTTAAAGGTATAGTTGCTAAGGCTCTTTAATTTTTATTAAAAGTAAAAATTTTTTTATATTAACAGCACTACAGCATTTTATTACTTTAAGGTGATTGGTGATCTGGCGAAGCAACGCGAGGGCATGAAAAAAACTGTAGAAACAAAAGGAACTGAACTTCAATTATTCCCAGTGATAGTGGGTGAAGATCTCAAAAATATTACCTCTAGCTACGTGGTTTTGGATGATCGGCCTATTAGAGTGGAGTCTCCACTAAGAGCAATTGAAGTGTCATTTAAGGCTTACCACACCCTTCATTGTAATTATCCTATTCAAAGTGAACGTCTCTGGGTTGTAATTGAAAAAGCACTTTATGGAATTGAGCATCAGTGGAAAAGTAATGTAGAAACAACACCTGAAGTGAAACGTTTGATTGCAGTGTTAAAATGTGATTAAGCTTAAATACGATCAAGTACACAATGCCTGTGTGCCCAGAGTGTAAGAATCACTTCAATAATACACGTGCATTGTGGCTGCACCTATTTATAGTGCATAAGACGGACAAATCTGATAAATTTAGATGTCACGAGGAGAAATGTTTTCGAGTATTTTCTAATTGGCACTTATTTTGGAAACATTTTGTTTTATCACAGTTCCCATTGTTCTAGCTTTCTTGGGAGTTTTCTTTTTAATCAGCACAATAAAAGATCAAGCAATAATATGGACATTGGCAATAGGAAAGATAGGAAGATTCTGCTGAGTCTAATGAGTTTATCGAATGTTCAAGTGATAGTTCAAAAAATGTAAATAATCTTATACTTTGCTTTTTGTCTAAACTCTATGCTCATCAACTTCCTCGTAGTTTTGTGCAAGAATTAATGATAGATGTAAAAGAACTCTTTACTGAATTTTTAATCAGAGAGAAACCTGAGAGCGGCCATCCCGCTTCGGGGGACGCCTGTTTTAATCTGCCCTCTGAGAAAGTGGACGTCAACTACGTCGTTACGCTCGGTAACGATACATGGGTTCGTATCCGTGCTATGGTTCGTGTCCGAACTACTCAGATGGAGGGGATATACTGGTCGTGCAAGCCCCTCCTCTGTCCGTGTACGCTCGGCACTCGGCAAGCTTCGAGCGAGGAGAGAAGGGCAGACATACGATCTGCTGTCTCCTCCTCTCTTGAGCTGTGACGTAGATGTTTAGCACGCGCCAGCTATACCACGATGCCCCGAATTTCGGGTATCGCGTCTCGTGTCTCGCCGAGTGCCGAGTCTCGAGTTGTCAAATTGACGATGCGCTATACGTTACATTTGCGTCTATATTTACAAATTTTAATTTTTATATTTATAAATATATATATACTAGCTTTTGAGCCCGCGCTTCGCGCGGGTGAATGGGGAGGGGGGGGGCGTAAAACAAAAAAAAGCCGCTACATTTTCATCTCCGAAAAATTTGCATTTTGGTATCAAATTCGAGAGAATCGGCCCATGTGTGCGCGCGTGTATGTGTGTGTCAGCACATACAATTCTTTGAGATTCGGTCAATTATTTCCAGAAAAATTGGAAAAATTTTGGAACCGGTTTCCAAAAAGATCGGTAACCAAAAATTATACACTTAATGCAATCCCCGGGAAATTCTACCTCTACTTCATATACAATTCTTTGCGATTCAATCAATTAATTCCCGAAAAATTGGAAGAATTAGAAAAACCGGTTTTCAGAAAATGGGTAACAAAAAATTATACACTTTATAACACTCCTCGGAAAATTCTACCCCTGTTTCATATACAATTCTTTGAAATTCAGTCAATTATTTCCGGAAAAATCGAAAAAATTAAAAAAACCAGTTTCCAGAAAATCGGTAACAAAAAACTATGCACATTATGATACTTCCCGGGAAATTCTACCCCTGTTTCATATACAATTCCTTAAGATTCGGTAAATTAATTCCCGAAAAATTCTCGTAAAATTTGAAAAAAATTCGGAACCGGTTTCCAAAAAGATCGGTAATGAAAAATTAACCACGACATTTTCATCCCCTGAAAATTCTACCCCTATTTCATATACTTTTGGTAAAAATTTGGTCCACTAACGAATGAGTAGTTCGCGCGGGCCTCAGAGCTAGCGCGTAAACCTCAAAGCTAAGAAATTATATATATAGATAAAGGCTTAGCCCCGGAGGACATATGTAATAAAACACGCAAATAGGTGCTAGCGTATATTTACATTTAACGCTAATAGATTTCCGCATCACCCTTGAGGTACTATTGTAAATGCGTTTTTTTTAGTGGTTTCCCCAGTAGGCCTATTCCACTATAAATAAAAATAGCTGTACCACTATAAATAAAAATTTTGGTACCAATTTCAAGGGAATCGATCGCAATTTACTTTTTTGACATTTTAAAACGTATCTCGTATTGCACACTTACACTCATACTAAAAATTAATTATTATTTGTAAAATTACTTGTACAATTTTAATATTTATAATTTTTCATGTAATTTATTTTAAAATTTTTAAATGTATATTTTATTAACATTTTAATTATTATATTATTCATTTATACAATTTTATAATTTTTCAATTTATAAAATTTCTCTGTATATTACATTTTTTGTAAAACATTTTTTACTTCCTTCTATTAGATGTCCTTGATTGCTTAATTCATCAATCTTAATTTTTACATTTTCCTTTCTGGTTGCTCTAGAAAATGCCACATAAAGTTGACCATGAGCAAATACAGGATGTGGCAAATAAATCCCAACTTTTTCTAAACTTTGTCCTTGTGATTTATTGATTGTCATAGCAAATGACACTCGAATAGGAAACTGTCTTCGTTTAAACTTAAATGGCAGTTCCAAATCACTTGTAATTAAATCCATCTTTGGAATAAAGACAATCTGTCCTCGAGCAGGACCAGTTAGAACCTCTGCATAAATTAGATTATTTTTCAAATTAGTAACAATAAATCTTGTGCCATTACAGAGTCCTTTTTTAGTATTTAAATTTCTTAATAGGATTATTATAGCACTGACTTTTATTTTAAGTCGATGAACTGGCATTCCAGAAGGTATCAGAGAGTTTAAAAACTCAGTTGGAAAATTCAATTGCTCTTGTGGATCATCACTTACAATAGAGTCAATTGAGAGATACTCTTTTTCTTCTCCTTCCATTAGACAAAGAATTTCATCATTAATTTTGAATGTATCCTCATTCTTAGGACAAAGAATAGTTCGATCTGGATTTTCTTTAATCTGTTCCATGGTGATTCTATCACCAAAAATTTCAGCAATAAGAGATTCTTTTGATATAAAATTCTGGGGAATTTCAATTGTATCGAGATGTAGTCCATCCGTATTTGATAATTTACCATCTCCGAGTTGCATTAGCCAATTTGCAAATTCTTTTTCTTCCCCAGTTCTCATATTTTGCTTTAGTTTAACCTGAGTTACATTCCTCCATATAGAACTGTATTTTACAGTCGACTCAATTATGGCTGCTTTCTGTGCATGTGGCACTACGGGAAGATTTTGTCTAAAATCTCCTGCAAATAAAATTACTTTTCCTCCAAATGGTCGAGGATTCTTCATTAAATCTCTTAAAAGTTTATCAACTGCTGTTAAAGCATGTCCAACAGTCATGCTCACCTCATCCCATATGATTAGTTTGGCAATGATCAGTTCTCGTGCAGCTTGAGAATTTCCTCTGATATTGGATTTAACACTATCATCAATTGGAATTGAAAGCTTGAATAGAGAGTGATAAGTTCTTCCTCCTTTTAGAAGTGTTGCTGCAATTCCAGTCGAGGCACATGGAAGAACTATCTCGTTTCTTCCTCGAATAACACTTAGAAATGTGTTAAATAAATAGGTTTTACCACTTCCTGCAAACCCGTCAATAAAAAATAACCGATGAAGTTCATTTTGATTTTCAATTGCTCGCATGACAATATCGTATACGTGCTTTTGCTCAGCATTTAATGTCGATAATAAATAATCACCACGTATTCTTTCTTCATCCACATTATACTCTGTTATGTAAATATTTACTGGAGTTGGATTTGGTAATTGAAAATTCTCACAGCTACTTCCATTATTTATTAAAATTTCTTGTATATGATTTAAAGCCATATTTTCAGGATTAACAACATTCTTATGTACAAAGTCCTCAATCAAGAAATCTTTGTATTTATTCCAATAGCTAATACATCTATTGGAGTTCCAAATATGCAAATGTAAGAAAATAATTCTCTAAGTTGTACAGGCATTTTGGATTCTATTGCCTCCTCTAGCGTTTTTCCCCAAAGATCATCAGTTTCCACCAAATTTTTTGCAATTGCTGCATCCTTAAATGTCTCATAAACAACTCCATTAACAGTTTTCAAATCTTTAAAACATTTAGCTCCAGCCACATGTAATAGAAGAAGACGTAGATAAAATCTCTCAATATCTTTTATGCTTACTGTATAGAGTCTTGAAATTATCTTGTCACCACCTTTTTTGCGTGGCTTCCACTTAGTTTCTTTTTTATCGTATACATAATGATAAGGAATATCTATGTAAAGAAACTGTACTGCATTTTCATCAGATTGATTTAATTTTAACCATGCAGTCAGCGTAGTATCTCGATTAAGCTCTCTTTGAGCAGCTTGCTCTTCATTTCCCGCACGAAAATAAACCATTTGGCGATTAGGCAAATGAACTGCCAGTCTTATGACTGTGTGAGACTTCATGAACAGATCATATCCGTTCAGTCTCCACATTGCTTCTGGAGCACTAACATATCTTGCATTCAGGAATGAGTTAACTTCATCTATTCTAATGAATCTTGTGCCATCTCGTGCTTGTACTTCAATTGCAGCACAGTCAAATCCTTTATGAATATATTTGTATAAATATTTTACCCTCTTCACTGATGAACATATTTCCAAATTTATATGTCGATTATATTTCATTATTAAATATGGTGAATATGGGACCACCCATCGATTGTCAATTTTTTTGCCTCTGACGATGTATTTTTTCTCAAAATTTCTACGTTGATACATAGGATATCCATTTACATTAGCATTAGTTTCTTCACGAAATTCTTTTGGAAAACCTTTTAAACATTTTCCATCTTCCCCAGTGCAAGGATATCTCATTGAGGGATCTCCACATGGACCGTGAATCATATGTTTCAAAACTTTTTCATTAAGTTCTGGATATCTTTCTTCGTCAGGGATTTCAGCCCATACCATCATGTCAATGACTTCTTGAAGTCGTGGCTTATCTTCATCACTTAACATTGCAAGTAAATGCAAATGTGGAAGCCCTCTTTTTTGAAACTCAATTACGCCTGCATAAGCTATAATATTTCCAAAAATTTTATTTTGTATTAAATCCTTTAAAACTTCTTTGACATCCAAGTTAAATGTTTTAGCAACTAAATCAGGTCGAAACTCTATTAGACATCCATCAAGGTTATTCTTAATTTCTGGACATTGAGGATTGCAAGTCATGGTAAGAAAAATGTCTGGTTTACCAAACTTTCTGACCAAAGACATAGCATCTTGGTATCTTTCTTGCATGTTTCTTGGACTGCCCATAAATGAAGATGGTAATATTACAGGTATACCAACTGTAATTCCTTCATTTTGTGCTCGATTATCAAGATGATCCATTAATCCGGAATAAAGTTCAGCTCTTAATTGAGGTTGATTCAATTTAATATAATTAAGTCTATTGGCTTCAGTTTTCATATATGCATCAAGTATAAATTGACATCTCAATTTTCCTGCCCTTTTAAATTGGCTAAATTCAACTCTTGGTGCCAGCAGATGAGCATAATAATCCATTTGACTTATCTTAAATCCTGGATATTTAGGATTATCTGATTTAAGTTCTGAATGCCATCCATCGTTACCATATGGATATAACAATGGATAACACATTGGGTCACATCTTTTGTCCAAAATTGATATTTGTTGTACATCGTTCGAATTTTTATTATAAATCCTAATGTCTCTTTCAAATGGAGGTTCACCATCTACATTCTGAAAGACCACAGCAATTTCATTAGCTTGTGGAGCATTGTATCTTCTTTGATCATGTTGAGGATCTTTTCTAAATGACAACATTAAATTTATTGTTTTATTGCCTATTGGATTCAGATCTTTTTCAACTTGACGCATCATCTTGAAAGTTTTTGCAAATTCATTACATTGAACCATAAAACATGACAAATCTTTCATTATTTCTGGATCACATTCTTGATTAGCTTTGTTATTCATTCTATGATTTACAGCTTCTTCTGTATCTAAAAAGTAAAGTTGTGCAAATCGCGGAGCTTGCCCATCCGCTGGGCGCATTGCCGTCGAGGTCAAATGATGATATTGCCCATGAATTTTTAAACAATAAGGAGCATTGTTCACAACATTCAATGGATTTCTATTTCCCGGGGCACCCATGGAAGCCATAGCTAAAGCACTGTTATATGAACGAATATTACTAAGAAAATTTTTTGATGCATAATTATTTCCCATGTATGATTCTTTAATAAAATCAGGACAATTTATTGATTTTAATTTAAGTTTGCCCTTTTGGCAACAATATGTAAATTTTCCATCTTTAGATTTTTCACATGCAAAGTTTAACGATTTGCAAAATTGACATTCTACATTCATTTGGCCAAGTGTATAAACTGACACATTTATTTCATGTCCCTTGGAAATTAGCGCAATGTGATGACTTAATTGTCTAGCTTGGTGCCTTCCCTGAGCATGTCTCTGAGCATCAGTTTCGAGTCGTTGAGTCCTTGCGTCATCATTTTCATTGACCCTCTGCTGAGCATGTCTCTGAGCATCAGCTTCGAGTCGTTGAGTCCTTGCGTCATCATTTTCATTGACCCTCTGCTGAGCATGTCTCTGAGCATCAGCTTCGAGTCGTTGAATCCTTGCGTCGTTATTTTCATTCGATCTATGCTGAGAATTTCTTTGAGCATTAGCTTCGAGTCGTTGAGACCTTGCGTCGTTATTTTCATTCGATCTATGCTGAGAATTTCTTTGAGCATTAGCTTCGAGTCGTTGAGACCTTTCCTCCGAATTTTCAATTTTGCGCATTTGTCGTAAGCGCTTACTTTCGCGACTCACTTTAGTCAAATTTCTGTATTTTCTCTTTTGAGGCATAATTATACGCTAGTACATAAATAAATAACAATACAATATTATTTTTCAAATCTATAATAATTATTCTTTATATCTATAGATATTTAAAAAAGAAATTATTTTTTATTATTTTTATTATCTCGAATACCCTTTAGAATTCAATTTTTTTAATTAGCCTTATTTTTTTAATTTTTGATATCGAATCAGAATAAATACATTAGAATAAATAATTATCTATAGATATAATATATTTATATAAATACCATTTGTTTGTCTGTCTGACCGCAAACTACTTATTTGCATAGATCGATTTTCTTAATAAATCTTTTCTTTCTCTTGCTTATTTTGTTTTATTGATTCTTTATATAGGCGCAGAGCAGCCTTTTTTACAGGCGCACAGCAGCTCTGTATCGGCGAATAGTACCCGTTTTTTTACAGGCGCACAGTAGCTCTGTATCGGCGGATAGTAGCCGTTTTTTTTACAGGCACAGAGCAGCCTTTTTTATACAGGCGCACAGCAGCTCTGTATCGGCGGATAGTAGCCGTTTTTTTACAGGCGCACAGCAGCTCTGTATCGGCGAATAGTAGCCTTTTTTATACAGGCGCACAGCAGCTCTGTATCGGCGGATAGTAGCCGTTTTTATACAGGCGCACAGCAGCTCTGTATCGGCGGATAGTAGCCGTTTTTTTACAGGCGCACAGCAGCTCTGTATCGGCGAATAGTAGCCTTTTTATACAGGCGCACAGCAGCTCTGTATCGGCGGATAGTAGCCGTTTTTATACAGGCGCACAGCAGCTCTGTATCGGCGGATAGTAGCCGTTTTTTTTACAGGCGCACAGCAGCTCTGTATCGGCGAATAGTAGCCTTTTTTATACAGGCGCACAGCAGATCTGTATCGGCGGATAGTAGCCGTTTTTTTATATATAGAAAAATATAATAAAAATGTAATTATTATCTAAAAATATCTATTACAAATATTTAAACATTTATTACATTTAATAAATATTTAAATACATTTGTTCCATCACCATGGTAACTTTATCCTCAATATTCATATTATACGCGTACCACATCTCCAATTGTTTTTGAGCTGTCCTGCATATTTCATCTAATATAATAGTAGATATATAATAGTGTATACGATATCGTATAAAATGCCTACAGAGATCGAAAGAAACAAACGAAAATGCATTCACCTCACAGGAGCCTAATGTAAGTAAATTTGAATTTTATAGAAAAAGAATAAGAGAGAGAGAAAGAGAGAGAGAAATGACAGAATAAAAGATAGAGAATGATATTAAAAGAGAGAAAGAGGAAAGTGAGAAAAAGAGAGAGGAGAGAGAGAGAGAGAGAGAGAGACAGAGAAAAAGAGAGAGAGAGAGAGAGAGAGAGAGGAGAGAGAGAGAGAGAGAGAGAGAGAGAGAGAGAGAGAGAGAGAGAGAGAGAGAGAGAGAAGAGAGAGAGAGAGAGAAGGTTAAGAGAAAAAAGAAAAAGTAAGAGATTCGTGTTGTATATATGTGTGTGAGTGACAGAGAAAATAAGGTTAAGAGGATAGAAGGAAAGAAAGAGATTTGTATGTATATATGTGTATGTGTGTAAATAAAAAGAAAGAAAGAGATAAAGAAATTGTGGTTATTAATATACACAGATTTATATATATATACCTATATATCTTTTTTTAGAATAGCGGTATGATTACAGCAGAAAAATTAAATATAAATAATCCATTTTCAAAGAGGAAACTGCAGAAGCCTACAAAAATCAATAGAGAGACAAACAGCGAAAATATATGCACTTCACAGGAGCATAATGTAAGTAAATTTGAATTTTATAGAAAAACAATGAGAGAGAAAAAGAGAGAGAAATGACAGAATGAAAGATAGAGAATGGTATTAAAAAAGAAAGAAAGAAAAAGTGAGAAAGAGAGAGAGAGAAGGAGAGAGAGAGAGAGAGAGAGAGAGAGAGAGAGAGAGAGACAAAGTTAAGAGAAAGAAGAAAAGTAAGAGATTTGTGTGTATATATATGTATGTGAGTGACAGAGAAAATATGGTTAAGAGAGAGAAGGAAAGAAAAAGATTTGTGTGTATATATGTACGTATGTGTGTGTGAATAAAGAGAAAGAAAGAAAGAAACAAAGAAAGAGAGAGAAAGAGATGATTAATCAATAAATCAAAGAGTCCCGTTGTCAAGGGACTCGAAATTGCAGAGTCCGTGGGTAGGACCATGGGTCGTAATAAAAAGACTTGTTAGTGATGTCGTGTATTGTATCCAAAAGTCTCCTCGTCGTAGAAATAAAAATGTTTCATGCAGATCGCTTGGCTCCTTTTCAGGAAAGGGAATAATTTTCCGATTTTGTATTAGGGGGAGTGTTAATTCGATCCGACATGAGTCTGAGCCCGTACTTAAATTATTTTTAGGAAGTTACTAGTTAATTTTTGTCCGATTTTTCTGCGTTTAAAATGTTTTGTTGCAGATATTAGCACCAAACGGAAAAGGCATGGCGGCTGAGGAATTACATAAGTTTCTGCTGGGAAACCTTTCTGGACTGCCTCTCTCACGGTTTTTGACCGTGGTTTTCCCGTGAGACTGAGGGCGAATGTCGAGGCAGGGGACAGAGAGCTCTTAGAGCGATGGGTCCACGGAAGTATTTCCCCCTCTGATCCCGAAGAAAGAAGACCCAAGCGCGCAAAACTCAAGAGGGAAGAGAAGCACCGGCGGCGGGAGTCAGGGGGTCAAACAGGATCTTCGTCGTGGAGCCTGGCCAGCTCTATGAGGAGAGACTTGAAGGGAACCTGATGTGGAGGCTGGAATGGACGGAGCCCGGTAACTCGTTGCAGCAGCACGAGGAGGGCAGGAAACCGTCCAGAAGCAGCGGCCTCCCGAGGAGTTGCAGCAAGCTGCCTTGCTGATTGTCGGGACGACAATCTGAAGAAGGGGGGCAGTGTTGCGTGCATGCCGCCCGGTATGCTCTCGAACTCCGAGCTGAAGCGTGCAACGAGCCGTCTTTCCGTCAAGATGCGAAACGTCCTTAGCAACGAGCTGTATTGATTGATTTTAAACAACAACTGACGGATTTTGTTTTGAGCTGCTGGACCGTTCGGACGTGTGTCCGCGCTCTTCTGTATCGCGACGATAATAAACGCTTAGATTGTTTTCCTATTAAACCGCAGTGTTTCCTTTATTTCCGCGAGCGTCGGAAGTGCAAGCGCGTGAGTGTTTGTGTGTGATTGAGCGACGCGGCCAGCGCAACAATATATATATTATACAGGGTGTCCCATTATAAATTTGACAGCGCTATATTTCGCGAACAAATGATTTCATTGAAAAACGTTTCAAGTAAAACTTACTCTGTTTTGAGGGAAACATCTTATGATGGACACACGTTTTTCCTAGGTGGAGGTGTTCCTGAGATTTTATGGTAACCTTTGTTTTTTTTTAATGGAATCATACGATCTTTTTTATATAACATAATTCCTCTAGTTATTTGGCACATAAAAGTATTACGGTTAAGCTAGCAGTTATCAAAAAATCAATAGTTACGAGATATTATATTTTATTCTAGCATATATTTTGACATGAAATATAAAATATCTTGTAAACTATTCATTTTTTGATAACTGTACCTACTTTTATGCGTAAAATAGTGGAACGAGTAAGTTGATTTAAAAACAACGCAGTTACTTTTCAAAAAAAATAATGCAATTTGTAATGTGCAATTACATACTTTTTTTGGAAAGCAACAATATGTTTTTTTCACATCAATTGGTTCGACCCACTATTCTACATATTTATCTTTATACTTTTATATGCCAAATAAGTAGAGGAATTATATTATATAAAGAGGGGAGTCCTCCGTAGCCCTCGGCGGGGGAATAGGTGGATAAATGGTAGGAGAGTGAAAGGAGATGAAGGAAGAGATTGAGAGGTGAGGAAGGTGTTAATTGAAGGGGGTAGATAGGGGAGTGCGAAAGGAAGACGGGAGAATGGAGGCGAAGCGGAAGGTGGTCTGGAGGAGACGGGAATCGTTGGTGAAGTGGCACGTGGAAAGTGAGGTTAGGGAGAAGGGCGGGAGTGAAGGAATGGAGGTAGCAGCCCAGGTTACACGACGAGG